>NC_045754.1:12549130-12557383 GCF_008692095.1 Etheostoma spectabile | reverse complement strand
ATAAGAAGAGCAAACTATAATTCTACATAAATATGAAGAACACAGACTCAGTTTTGAGGGCAAATGCAATACAGTCGGTGATTCCTAAAACAGGAAGGAAAGCTGGCAAAAAAGTAGCTAACACTGTAAATGCGTAAATCACAACGCTTATCTTTATATCACTTCCCCATCAGTCAGGCACAAGAATTGACTTAAATTACAAAATAATATATATATATATATATATATATATATATATATATATAAAAACATAATTCAAACCGATGTGCTTACTGGCAACACACGTCTTAAGAAGCCGACATATAGAAATCCTGTAGGCTAAACTCACTTAGCCAACATTTGAATATGTTTTTTATATTTATTAATTTAAGGGCAAAATGGGCAAAAACCCACCAGACTCCATTTAAATAATCATTACTTTATCATCGTAAAACACAAATAGCCTATAGGTAATTCCCTCTGCTTAAAATCTATATCGTTCATAAAAAATACCCACTGGGGAATGGTAACGGGGTTGTCGGTCTCTAATTGTTTTAACTTTTATGAGCACACCTCTCTCTGCGGACTGAGTTCCAGCTGTTATCAACCGAGTATTGATTGGTCAGTAGGCGGTGCTTTTACACCGGTTGATCTCTAATTTCCAATTTGACCTGCTCCCAACCGGGTTAGGTGTTCAGCATAAATTATCACAACAATTTAACCCGGTAACAAGTGATCCATCGTTGCAATACAGAAAACTCTGGGTTGAACCTGAAGTTACCTCGTTAACGCCAAATCTTGGTTCGTAGTACAGGCCTATCATTGTACATTGACTATTTCTCTCTTTGTGGCTTCTCTCAGAGGTTTCAGTAACACAGAGACACTGTGCAGTGAGTACAAATACTACTGTGAAGAATGTAGAAGCAAGCAGGAGGCACACAAGAGGTCCGCATACAAGTTGATTCTTGAACGTGTCCTTTTATGTGTGTGGTTGGGTATTTAGATATAATGTCTGACTCTGTAATATTTGTGATGTAGGATGCGTGTTAAGAAGCTGCCAATGATCTTGGCTTTGCACCTGAAGCGCTTTAAGTACATGGAGCAGCTGCAGCGCTACACCAAGCTGTCCTATCGCGTTGTCTTCCCTCTGGAGCTCCGCCTCTTCAACACCTCCGGGGACGCCACCAATCCTGAGAGGCTCTACGACCTGGTTGCCGTGGTGGTGCATTGTGGGAGGTGTGTAGGTGATCACACAGCCGGAATACAACACCGTATATCTGTCTCCACAGCAATCAGAGACAGGCAGACAAAGCATTGTCCTAATAATAAAATGCATTTGAAACCATTAGCACAAAAATAAAGGTACATTAGAATCTAAATCACAGCTAGCAGAGGAAAACGCAGGCCCTCATCCATCATGTTCAGCTGTACTGTTTCTCAGCGCTGCTTTTGACCCAGTTTGAGTGGAAGTTTGTCTGTCTGTGTTTATACGAGGTGTTTCCCTGCTTTTCACACAGCATGCTGAAACAAACTCGAGCCCTTAATGGCTCTGAATAGAAATGTATTAAAGTATGGTTACTTTATATGGAGTTGGGGAGTCTTACAGATTAAGTTGTCTTTGCCTCCCCCCTATGAGGTTTACTCCCATTTATGTATTTATTCAGAGCAGGGAGATGTTTAATGTAATCGATGGCATGATTTTGGTTATCATAATGTCAGGATATAGTGCTTAAATAATACCGTGAACTGAATATTGCCTCAACTGGGTAAAATTAACAAATTTCTCCCCTTTTTGGCCAACATTTTCACGCAACGGCATAAGACAGTCTAGTATAGATCATAATAATTATGGATCCTGATACAGGCTTCATATTTTTTTCAGAATACAGTATTTGCACAAATATAGTACTTGACAATCTGCTTTAGCAAACAACTGTAATAGAGGTACATTTAAAAAAACTAGGTGCATGCTTGTTTCACTTTGTTGCTTGATGTTATTTTTTTTCTTTAAGGGCTTCACGGTGATGACGTAATTACGGCATCCAATGTTGTGTTATTCACATTTTCTCTTGCCTTGTGTTTGCTGTTGGTCTTTTGTATCTTGATCAATATGATGATAAAAAAAAAAGTAAAAGCTGTCTAGAAAGAGAGCTGATAACTTCACAGATTAACAAGTTAAAGGAACATGGGTGAAGGGTTACTGCTTTGTGTGTGTGGATCAGTTTTACACAAGTTAGGGAAAGAATTGCAGATTCCTGGTAAAGTGTAGGAGAACCTCCATGTGAAGGTAAGTAGTGCCTAAATTATCATGCTGTTGCTGTCACACCACAGGCATTGTTGGTTAATGCCTTCATGATGGAACTCAAATAGAAGTCCCGTGAAATTGTAAGCTAGTTTTAATAAACGCAGTAGTAGTTAATTTTTTTAATTGTTGTATTGGTCCACTGTCTCATGCTTACACATTGCTAATTGTTTTTTAGTGCATATTAATCACAACTGAAAATACTTATTTAAACTATTTTAATATTAGATTTTTCAGTCCGATTCAGTGAGTCTGATATTAAGACCGTAGTGGCTAAAGTTTACTATAATACAATGTTCTATTTCTTTTCAGTGGTCCAAACAGGGGTCACTACATTGCCATTGTGAAAAGTCACGACTTCTGGTTGCTGTTTGATGATGATATTGTAGAGGTAAGCGAGTTTATTTGTGTATATATGTTTTGATTTAGTATTCACAGTGCTTTTATTTTGCTAACCCTGCTGTATGCCGACTTTCTTTTCTTGTAGAAAATTGATGCACAGGCAATAGAAGAATTCTACGGTCTCACTTCTGAAATCTCCAAGAACTCTGAGTCGGGCTACATCCTCTTTTACCAGTCCAGAGACTAAATGTGGTGCAGAGTGTTTCGCCACAGAAACCAGGAGAAATGCTCTGTTCCCTCTTGATGAGGAACAGTGGACCATAAACGCACCATAGCAGTCCGCGTGGTGTCCCACCTGCCGGCACAGCTGTATTTCATACTTCAGCACTGCAGCTCAGCCGTGGAAGTTCCCCCTACTTACCAGCTGTCCCTCCTTGCCCCCATCATCCCCTTCTCTCTGACTGGATGCTGCTGCTGTCGGGACAGTTAGACGATGATGAATGAAAATGGTGTCAAGATTGTTTTTAAAAAAAGACGTTGAATGAGGGTTGTACAGATATTGGTTGGTTGTATGAGTGGCATATTAGGTTTTCCTTGGCTTTGGGGTTAAATGGGTATTTAATAATTCATCTGATGTAACATTGGCCTGGTGTCACCCACCCACACACACACACACACACACACACACTGTTATTCTGCAATGGGATTTACTGTGGAGTGGATCATGTTTTTGATCATTGTCATGGATGGGTGGGGGGTGGGTGTCGCCTTTATAGGCCACACTGGGTTGTGTATTTCTACAGTGTACAGAATGGTATTTGTATAAATATTACAAGAAGATAATATTGGAAATTGTTAGACCTTAAAAAGATGTATTAACACTATGGTGCACTTTTGATACCGTTTTGTAGGTGTTGGCAAGTTTAATGTGAGGGTTTGCTTGAAAAAGCCTGTTATAAAGCGATCATTTTCTGTTTTAAAGAAAAAGAAATAAAGCCAGTAAGATTGCGGCAGGGTGTGCTCTGCTCTCTTTTCTGCGCCCCACAGGTAGGCACTGATGACTCATAGGAACTCAACATTGCCCCTTAGCGGTGTTACCTTCAACAGGAGCTATTTTTAATCCATTCAGATCCAAAAGCCAGGTGCTTTGGAAAAACGCCCACGCACATAGCACATAATGCTCGGGCAGCTAACTGCGCACATCAACCAGTCACCCGTCAGTTCCTCATCAGTAGAGGTGTCTCGGATGGAGAGAAGAGGGAGAGAAGATGGAGGATAGGGGAGAGGGAGGGAAGGAGGTTGCTGTTAATAGAACAGACAGGACCAGAATAGCAGGGCGTCGCAGAAGAAAAGCGAGTCTCTGGCTCTCTGCCTTCCAGCATCCTCATATCTGAAACTCGAGTCAGGCAACATCAAATCACTAAAACTAACAGTTGTAAGTCTTTTGCTAATGCAGTTTGTTTAAATGGGCCAGAATAAGCTTTATTAGGAAAGGGACAAATGCTGCAACATATAGTCATGCCTGTTGAAATAAGGCGTGTTAGACTGTTACAACAAGCGACCAGGCATGTGAAAAGTCCCCCCCCCAACACACACACACACACACACACCTCTGTCTTTGTCCTTGAGACAGAACGGATCAGACATTTAGCTCTTTAACGGGGCTAAACCGGCCTCTGGTGGTCTGGTCCATTTGGGACTCCTCCTTTATCATCGATCCCCTCCTCCCCTCCACACACACACCTCGCCCTCCTCTGCCCCTGCTCCCTGCACAGCAGCAGTCCACGGCGATTCGCCGTTAACGGCAGACCCGCTCCCCGCTCTTTTCTTCTCCTCACGTCCTCCCCGCTTTCAGGCAGAGAAGACCAGCATCCCCGTTCCCGGGCTGCGTCTCCGTCCGCCGGCGCTGCACCATCCTTATCAATAACATGGAAATAGAAGACTGTCGTTCTTCCATCTAGACGGAAAGTCTCACCACAAAGAGTCAAGGTAGGCTGGGTTGGAATGAGATTATTGAGCATCCTTGACATGCATGAAAAAATGAAGCCTGTTTTCCCCCCTCTAGCATCTTCCTGGAGTATAGCCGCTGTGTTCCTCTGATGCAAAGTGCAGAAGGGGGTAAAGCAGCACCATATTTCCACCAGTTTAAGATGCATGTATGGCGTTAGAGGCTTCATTTCTATGACGGGTGCGGTATCTTCTTTTATGGAAAGCTGCACTTTGTCCCTGACAGCGTCGTAAATTATTACCGGTTCCAGTTTATCTATACCTCTAAGGAAATGCGGCCCGAAAATTGCTGCAAAGCCTGCTTTTCCTTTCTATTAACCTCTTTCATTTCCCTTGTACATATATAAACGGCTACATAGAGCTCTAAGTGTACCCTAGAGGCCTCTGTCATATTATAGCCTGAACGTGTTTTATTCCCAGAGGAAAATGTATGACCTGTTAACTGTCTGTGCTGGCTAAAATGTTCAAATGCAAAAAGTTGGGGTGGGGCGCAGGAGGGAAACTGTCCCCACTATTTCTGTCTTTAGTGTTTGAAATTGTAAAGCTAAAAATATTAACCAAAAACACATATAGGCTAGACAAGATATTTTATGGTCCTCCTTGTCCCTGGTTAGAGCTTTTGTATTACACTTGGATATCATAACAGTGTGTTTGTGTGTGTCAATTTCAGACGGGGGGCACAATGAGTGAAGAGCCGCCGGTCACCCCAAGCTGGTTGACCCCTGACCCCACAGCATGGGCCAGCGGAGGGCCGATGGACAACAGCACCAGCTTGGAGACGTTTCCTCCAGATTCCCTTCCGCCCAGCCAGCTGCCCCTGCTGATCAACCCCTGGGACATTGTGCTGTGCTCATCGGGGACTCTGATAGCCTGTGAGAACGCCCTGGTGGTGCTGGTGATCTGGCAGAACCCGGCGCTCAGAGCTCCCATGTTCCTGCTCATTGGCAGCCTGGCGCTGGCCGACCTACTGGCCGGCCTGGGCCTGGTGCTTCACTTCACCTGTGCCTATTTGCTTCAGTCCGACTCGGCCCAGTTGCTGACCGTAGGCCTGGTGGTGGCCTCCTTCTCCGCCTCTGTCTTCAGCCTTCTGGCCATCACTATTGACCGCTACCTGTCACTGTACTATGCCCTCACCTATAACTCAGAGCGGACAGCGGCCTTCACCTACACCATGCTGGTGCTGCTGTGGGGCCTCTCCCTGTGTCTGGGCCTGCTGCCCGTAACAGGGGTCAACTGCCTGGCAGAGGAGGCTACATGCAGCGTGGTGCGGCCACTCACAAAGAACAACATTGCCGTGCTGTCCGTCTCATTCCTGCTGCTCTTCGGCCTCATGCTACAACTCTATGTCCAGATCTGCAAGATTGTGATGCGCCACGCTCACCAAATCGCCCTCCAGCACCACTTCCTGGCTGCCTCACCCCACTACGTCACAACACGGAAGGGCGTGTCTACGCTGGCCATCATCCTGGGTACCTTTGCTGCCTGCTGGATGCCATTTACTGTCTACTCCCTCATTGCTGACTACACCTACCCTCCACTCTACACCTACGCCACGCTGGTGCCTGCCACCTACAACTCTGTCATCAACCCGGTCATCTATGCCTTCAGGAACCAGGAGATACAGAAGGCGCTGTGGCTGGTGTGCTGCGGGTGTGTGCCTGCCAGTGTGGCCCAGCGGGCCCGGAGCCCTAGTGACGTCTGACCAAGCAGACCATTGTGGGAAGACGGAGGCGCCCTAAATCAGCTTTGCTTCTTACTGGATGTGTCTGGTGTAGAATAGAGCAGCAGCAAGGGAGGCCAGGGGAAGTGGCAGAGGCCTGTGGCTTCAGTTCAGGCTGGAGATGTTACTGGCAGTGGCAGTTTTGTTAATTATCCTCTGCCCACCTGGATGGATAACGTTTTTTTGTTTTTGTTACACTCACCATAGGGCAAGGTGTCTCACTGTCTTCCCCAGGCAGACAGTGCAGGCAGCATCCCGCCCTCTCCCGTTCAACCTGCCCGCCACGCCCTTCCTCTGATCTGCAAAAAGCGCTGAGTGCATCACATGTTACAGGCAGCAGCTGTATGTGCATATAGTTAACAGCACGTGAGCTTTGGTTGACACGTGTTTGTTTTTCTTTAAATAGGGAGGGATTATTAGTTTGCACGCGTGCGTAAAAGCGCACGGCAGATTAAACAGTGTGCGAAGAGAGGAGAGGCCGCGGCTGAATATGCAGGTATTTCCACATAGAGCCCGTCTGAAGCAGCATCCCGGCGCTCTGCTGCTGCACTCTGAACGTGCGTCGAAAGCTAAGCAGCCGCGGAGAGCTAAAAATAGACCCGGCGCTCTCTGATCCGCGCCCTGAGTCCTCCACAGACCCCGAGAAAGAAATTAAGCCGTTTATTCTTCTCCTCACCTCTCCAGATGTACCAGTCTTCTTTTCTCTCTCGATTGTGCGTACATGGCTTTTAGTTCATCTCGCGTCTGGGAGGCTCAAGATAAAGCCCCAGGAGACCCCACCAGTAACCCCTCCTCCCTCTCTTATCATTAACAGGAGACCAAACCGAATAGAAACCTGTCGGATTATGTAACCCCCTTAAATCGCCCCTCTTTCACCTATTGAAAGGAAAGTTTTTTTTTAAATGTCTTGAGATTATTGTATAATTTTTAATTGAAAAAGCCCACACATTTGAACGATAATTTGAAGGATCAGGTATTTCTTTTTACATAATAACACAAATATCAAATGTATTATCCATCAAGTAATACATTAGGATGTTAAATTAACATGCCTATGATCAGATCACTACAAACCTGTAGACAAAAGCCCAACTAGCAGTAAATGATACAAGGGATTTGTTTTGGTGAAAATCTGTTAAATCTGAATGCATTTCCATTTATTTGATATTTTTGGCTCCATGCTGGACCTCAGTGTATTTGGCATGCAACATATGTCCTTTTCCCCATGAGTTCAGGTAGGTCACAGGCCATGTGTCATGTATACCCTGATGTAATCATGGCCCAAATCCTTTTTTTATGGCCCAAAACCCAAACTCACAACACCTACTAGCTGCTCTGAGTTAGTTCTCATTCATTTTTTATCTCAAAATTAGTTTGCAAACCTGACAAACATGCTCGCTAATTCCTCATTCCTTCATATCTTGTCAGCAATAACTAGCCTATGAATGGTAGTTATTTTTTTTAGATGTGAAGCAATACTCAGACAGCAATAACATCCACGTCGCACCATGACTTCTTCCTGCTGCATGAAGTACCATAATGGCCACTCAGGTTAGGGGGATGTGTTGTAGTGACTAGCATCAGTGAGCTACAAGTGATGCTTCCATGATACATTTTCAAATAGGTGGTAGGATAATCACTCCTGGGCTGGAAAATGTGGACAAAATGAAACAACTTATTTGTCTCGGTGACACCACTGCCTCATTCCTGCCTAATGATTTTTTTCTTCCGACTCAAAATTGGGCTTTGATTATTTGTCACATCAGGCTGACATTTTATTTAGTTGCCTCGGCCTTTTGTGATGAACTGATCATTGTCTCATGTGTGATATGGGACTGTGTTTTTGTGCATAAGTTGCATGGCCTCTCTGTGTGTGTGTGTATGTATGTATGTGTGTGTGTGT
>NC_045754.1:12546519-12549120 GCF_008692095.1 Etheostoma spectabile | reverse complement strand
GTGTGTGTGTGTGTGTGTGTGTGTGTGGCTGTGTGGCTGTGTGTGTGTGTCCAGCAGCTAAGTACACCATAATCTGTTTCCTTGTAAGGGGGTAAAACAGGTCTGAGGAATGTAACTTCCTGTTGCCCCCCTGATGTTAGAGGATAATGCTGCCAATCTTCCTGTCAATTTGGAGAGAGGTGGCGTCGCTGTGTTTGTAGAGCTTTTTAAAAGAGGGATAGGACTAGTACGTAGAAGCTCCAGCACTTCAAGCCAAAGGGAAAAGGACTCTGAATGAACTGGATCCTAGTCCTGCCATGTGTCTTCTGTCTCCTATATATTACTAATATTCTACTTTAAAATCAACCTAGTCTGGTCGAGGCAGGCGTCCGCTAAGTGACCTGAATGATTCTATGAGCTAAAAGTCACTTCCAAACACAAAGACACTGCTATTTCTTTCCTTCCTTGCGGCCTCCCCTCCCAGAGAGCCTGATAGAGGCATTTGAGAAGTTCCAATCTTCTTCTTTCTGGCCTTAGATCTGGTTAAAAAAAAGGGGGATGAGTAAGGAAAGCAGAGGAGTAGCATTTCTGATCATTGGAATGTGAACTTGTGTGCAGTGTCAGACTGAAACCTGTTGTTATTCGATGAGCACCAACAAGTCAGGCTGGCACATCACAAACCATTACAAACTTGTACTCCTTTACCTTTGGAGAAAAGTCTATTTTGTTATATTCATTGAAAAGTTCTATTTTTTTTCCACTTATGTCTGGCCTGAATTCTTTCAGATTCTGATGTTGTATAACGGCGCTGTAAAGCCTTTTTTTGAATGTAGTAATAATCAAAATGTTTAACTGATATCCCCTCCTCTTGACTCATTTAATTTCTGTAAATATAGCATGCTAAAGAGGAGGGACCACCATGCATGGTGCTACCAAAGCCAGTCCAACTATGGAATGAGTTGGGTTGCACCATTTTTTGAGTGACATTTCTCCACCTCTGCTTTTAATGTAAAATTTCTTCGGTTAGGTTCCACTTTTCTCGCTTCAATATGCACCAGTTTGTAAAGGCTAGTTAAAGGATAATTAATATGCTACAAAGACGGGATTGTTTGAGAAAAAAATTGGTACACAACTTTCTCTGATTGGTGAATGTTTTTCTCTTGTGCAGCCAACAGTATTGTTGAGATTTTCATGAACAGGTGTGAACAAGGGCTTTGTATCCAAGAATAGCAAAAGACTGTGATGTTGGATGTAATACTTCTCTGTATACACACACCTGTTAATCTATTGAAACGTTTCATAAACAGAGCACTGTACAAAGCGTACAAAGCAACTAAGGTTTTTTGAATAAATGTGTAGCCGATCATGAGCTTGTAGTTCCGCTGGAGAAGGTGTCTGTCTGATGGTTACTAATCTTGAGCTAAATATCAAAACATTCAAGGGCCTGTGTGTGTTTGTGTGTTTGTGTGTGTGTGTGTGTGTGTGTGTGTGTGTTTTGGGGTGGGGGTTGGAGAGGGGAAGGCACCACAGTAACAGCATCTTGTGTAGACATGTGCTTAGTTTTCAATGTGAAATGCACTTTTTGGATGACAATGGCACAACAAATTATCTGCAAAATGAAACATATTCACGATAATCGACATGCACTAACTTAACTGAGATATTGTAAAAACATTTGTGTGAACGTGGTGTCTATTTTTCCAAGGTGTAAGTTGTACTTTATATTGCTTTGATTAGTTCACTCAATTGAGAGATCTTGTTAATTTTGTATTAAAACAAAACGTGCTGTGCATTAAACTCCTGCCTTGACTAATTTGTTCATCCTCGCGCTGGCTCCATGCCCCCCCCCCTTTTCACACTCTTCTGTTACCCTGACAACTCCCTTCTTAGCTGTACTGTTACCATGGAAACTGAAGTCTTAGAGCCAGGTATGTGTCATCGTTATGACGACTGTGGAACACAGACGTGGCATCCCAGCCATGATCCTTCATTCATCATTTTATTTTTCTCTGGGTCAAATGTTACAGAGCTCATACTAGCATATATAGACCCCCCCCCTCCCCTCCCAGACAGCAGTGATTGATTGCAGATGGTTCAATCAATTATCATGATCAATAAGACTTATTTTTTTACATACCCTCTCATCCATCTTTACCACAGCATTTCAAACGCTCTCCCCATTCACCTTCTCAAAGTCCTGAACCCATCATCAATGACTCCATAACATCTTCACTTCCAGTTATTGACATAGTAAAAATTTGCCTCCTGATCTACAGCATATGTGAGTGTTTTAGTAAAAACATTAAAAAAAGACAAGTACATTGGTTAGCTCAAGAGGAAAGTATCTAATTCTTCTAACACTCTCAAGCTTTAACTATACATGACATAAGCACCTTCACAGGGTGTCTATAGTGTTATAACAGGTAGAGAAACATCCACTGGGGTGTATTCACAATGCTTTGAAATATATTTGTCAAACTACATGTTAATGTTTCAGAGAGTGGTAAGTATATGTCTTTACAGTGTTTATGCATCTTGAATACACCCCCACATTTCCAGTTTTGGACCATTCAGCTTATATCAACCTACAGCATGGGATTGTGTGTAAGTATGTGTGTGTGT
>NC_045754.1:12538258-12546509 GCF_008692095.1 Etheostoma spectabile | reverse complement strand
GTGTGTGTGTGTTTTCAGCAACAAAGTGTGTGACAACCCGTGAGTGTGGTAAAGTGGGCATTCTAACGAGTGTGTGAGTGTGTGTGTGTGTCTTCAGTGGTTATCCAATTTTTTGTGTGTGTATGTTAATCCGACCAATCGTTCTCCTCCAACTCGGAGTCGTCCTCAGAGTCGGAGTACTCCACAGCGATGCGTCGCGACAGAATGGTGGCCACGTCGTTCCCAACTGGCTCCCTCTTAGCCTGCTGCTCCTGCTGCTCCTGCACCTTCTTCAACTGGATGCCTGCAGGAAAATAAGGCCTGTGTTGTTAACTGACACAGTGGCTTTTACATTACAGTGTATAGATCATTGGGAGATCAAAAGTTTTTAGTGTTATTTCCTTCATTATAGAATCCTTTTCTTTATTAAATCATAAATTCTTCTCTTGAAAGTTATCACAAATGCATTATGTGCTAAAGAAAATACGCATATACATTCATCTTTATAGGCACACATATACACACACTACAGCTCATACCCATACGTATAGCAGCCAGCAGATCACTGCGGGCATCATTGACCGCTGATGTCTCAGCAGGGGCAGCGGAGGACATCTTGCGGGTTGTGGAGTGCGAGGCACCGGCTGATAGGGGAGGAGGTGGAGGACCAGGGGGAGGTGGAGCTGCCTGGGCTCCACATATAGGTGGTGGAGGCGGAGAGAAGCCACCAGCGCCGGCCATTGGCCCAAAAGGCATTGGACCTCCAGGAGGTAAGGCAAAGGCAGTTTGGGCAGAAGGGATGAGAGGGGCGGGAGGGGGAGGAGGGGGACCGGTGTTGGCATAGCCATCCATACTGCAAGAGAGAGAGAATGAAAGAGAATTAGAGTGGTAATCATTTTATCGCACAAAATTCCGCACTTGTTTTAACTGATTAACTGATTTTGTTTGTTTTGTGGTCTCTGTCATTTGCTGTAAAGCCTTTTGAGCTACACTCTCTGTATGAAAGGTGCTTTGTAAATAAAGTTTATATTTATTATAATTATAATTATAATTATTATTATTACAAGTAAAGTCATCAGGGTTTGAGAGTGAAGCAAAAGGACACTCACCCACTAGGTGGCAGCATTAGCTCAAAGTTCATACACAAAATAAATTGTGGGCACATATACAGACAACAATAAAATCAGCAATGAGCAAGAGCAGCAGTAAGGGACATTATACAATATATCATTTCATTAAGGAAGAAGGATAATGGACATTGTTCACCCTCCCCTGACCCCCCAACTGGTTGATAATGGAAATGTATTGTTACATAAAAACAAAATTAAAAAAACACTTCACACCTGTCACAAAGAAACACAGAACATAAACATGAATAAGATATCAGTGAAAAAGGCCTGTTAGAAAAGTGTGTCCCATTGACTCTGGCTTGTATGTCTACCTGTAGTCCATTGGTGGGAGGGAAATGGAGCCACCGTTCATAGCCTCAGTGGGTGGAGGAGGCAGCGGGGCTTGGTGGTGGTGAGAACGGCCGAGTGTCCCACCCTGATAGGCCATCATGGTCCTGCCTCTAATATCATGTTCACCTCCTCCACGAGGGCCGTGCCCTGCAGCCATCTGGGCAGCCAGGACGCTTGGCGGCGGGCCGGAGTAGGTGTGGGCGTGGCCAGCATGGTTCATGATGTTGGGGTAGTGGTGCTGATCAAGACCGTGACCCCTGATAGAGACAGCAGGGAGGTGGAAGAGAAAAAAATCAAATTAAAATGTAGAACATGTGATTTTTTTACTAGGCTGGAATTATGCGAACATATCATGCTTTGTAAAAGAACAAAGTGACCCACCTGTTTTCTGGTGACATCGAGCCCTCAGAGGAAGCACCTCTGTCCCGGTGTATGGTGTGTCGATGGTCCGGCCTCAGCTCTTTATCCAGAGCCATCATGTTCCACTCCTGCCGACGGTTCCTAGCCTTCCGGACCTTCTTCACCTCCCTCTGTAACGTTCCATCAACACAACGCCTCTGCTCCTAAAAGGTGAAAGAAGGAAAACAGTCAGGCTATTTGGTTTTGTTAAAATTAAACTATTAATGGAAACTTCAAGGGCTGTTTGTGGTCCTTCCTCCTCCTCTAATTATGTTCTTGTTCTCTTCTATAGACAAGAATATAATTAGTTCAACTAAGGAGTTACATGTTCTGTGTATATAAATAAACTGTAATGGTGTATTAAACCATAACATGATCTATAAGTACCTTCTGCTTCCTCTTCTCTTTCCTCTTATCCTCTGTGTCCTGCAGCATTTTTTCCTTCCACAGGTCAAAGAAGTAGGAGGGATCCGTATAGAACTTAAGTGCTTCCTTGTGGTCATCCCTATAAAAACAGACACATAGAAGGTTATACAGGTGCACAAATGTATTTGTGTATAAACATGTATGACGTAGAATCAATACATTGGCTTTGTTTAGACAGAATGACAAGACAGACAAGATTTGGCTCTGTGGGTAAAAAACATGTGAAGCTATGAATATTGCAAAAGTGGTGAAGGCTGATGGGAGAACATGGGTGAAATTTGGAGTGGGGATCCAGCATAACTGGATGAGGCAGGATGGACTGAAAAGGCAGAGAGACAGAAAGACTGGAGAAAGAGAGAGAAAAGTGTGCTATGTAGTCAGGGTCAGGAGTCAGATTCCCACTGGAGCCAGCCATGCTAAATATGTAATGCACCTAAAGTACTGGAAAGCAGACTGGATAAAAGCAGCCACCAAGTAGCAGTAGGAAATAGCACCAAATCTGCTGTTTCACCGTGAATGTAGGTCAGAAACAAGAAGCCAAAATCAAATCAAGAACAACGGATCAATTTAAGTATTACTGTCAAAGTTATAAAGTAGAACACATGGTTGGTTTGAACTTGAAATTTAAGCTATTTAACAGACCTGTTTGTTTAGTCTCATCATAAAACTGCATTGTGTACAAACACATGCTTTGTTTATTTCATTCTGTTAAAACTAAGAGAAAAAATGTTTCAAATGTTGGTAGAAATACTATAACCCAAAATTATATAATAGTCAAGAAATGTTAGAATCGTGACTGCAGTCATCATGTTAGTATTGTGTCCATGTTTTGCACTTTAAGGGATAGGAAAGCAAAAGAAGCGCTTGATTGAAAATCCACTTAAAACATTCTACAGAACAGACAAAATGAAAATATGGCTGTGAGTATGCTGCGAAAGCATAAGAGAGAGTGTTTGTTGAGTGTGTATGCATCAACATTACGACCAACCTGTAAGATGAGAGGATGTTGAGTGGCGGAGGCTTGTCACTCAGATTGTACATCTCTTTGACAGGAATGGGCACACTGCTCTGGGACACCACCTGCTGGTCCTGAGTGGTGGAGCTCTTGAAGGCTTTCCTCATGTTGATGTCTTGTAGTGAAACTGAGAACATAATGAAGAGGCCAAATGAGTAGGTAGAAAAGGCAGGAAACATGAGGCTGACAACACTTGGATAGCGAGTTATGACTTCCTGTGCTTTTGCCTCTACGTTGCTTAATTATGGATCCAACTGCAGTTCTAGGCAAGACCCGCCCTTTGATAGCATTCACGCTCCAATATAGGCCAGGCGTCCATGAGGTCGCGTGAGGTAACGCAAACCAGTTGGTTCAAGTCCTATCCTGTGACGAATCAGCTATCCTAACCTGAACTACTCGAGGTCAATGGCTAACCTCATCGGTCTGCTTCGTAGGGCGGGTCTTGCCTAGAACTGCAGTTGGATCCATAATTACATCTCTCAGACCTCTGACCCACCTTCTTCTACGGTTGAGTCCAACTGTGTGACCTTGACGGCCAGCCGGTCGATGCGGTCCTGGAGAGAGTTGGCACGCACATAGAAGGTGTTGGCCTCATTAAACAGTTCGCCAAATATATCCTCCGCATGTTTACCTGGAAAGGAACAGCAGAAAGATGGGAAGTTTGAGAGAAAGAAGGAGACTTGTAATCATTATCTGGAGCCAAGCGAATCCCCACAGAGACTGAAGTGCAATCAATACCATGGTAATGTAACACAATGTCTGTGTGTCAGTGCAGGAAATGCCATCTAATACAGCTCTATATAGCTGCATTCCTCATTAATAAATAAATCTGCTCTGACTACAGAAATCCTACTGCATTTGTTTACTGAAGTTAGTCATCACTGTCGTGTTGTTGCAAGAGACTCATCACCTCAGAGTTGCCAGTTCAAAGCCCTAAACCATCTGTACATATGTAAGCAGGAATGAAAATAACCACCTCTCCGCTACATCAACAGCTGATGCTGATGTCCCATTAAGCAAGTCTCATGCTCCCATTATTCTGTTAGTGTTTAGTGTCTAATAATAAAATATTAAACCCTTGTTTACACTAAGAAAACTGGTAGCTTAACCACATCCATATCTATTAACCCATGGCTACCCTCCAGATGTCCACACAAACAGACTCAAAGACCTGACATGCCACAGGCTAGTTCCTGTACATGTGTTGTGTCACAAGTTAGTGCTGGTCCTAGTCCCGGTGCTGTTCAATGTTCTTAACCCGTTTTTTTGGGGAACAACCTTAAAAAGTAAGGATGACCCTGGGTTTAGTAAGTAAACCAAATTACAAGTTATAAGTGTGAAACGACGGTTTGTCCAGGGTTTAATGGAACTATAAACTCTGGGCACTGGGGGTCTTAGGAGTGTAAAGGCTTTTTACTAATATATTGTTGAGCTGGGGAGAAATGGAAAGACAGGGATAAAACCAATTGCCCCACCAGAATCTGAACAGGTGACAAAGCAGCCACAGTGGTTTAATAACATTGTTTAATTGTAAAACACTGTGTGTAAAAAGGTGGCATGGAAAACACACGCAAACACACGCCAAGGGCTATTTCTGTCCCTCTTGCTGACAGGATGGGCTGCAGGAAAAATATTTAGAGGAAGGAAGAATGACAGATCCGGCATGCTGAATCCCGTCAACTCTGACCCTCTACTGAGGATTCTTATGGTCCACTTACACACATACATGTGTACATAGACATGCACAGTGCATGTAGTCTGTAGACATTCCCCTCCAGGCCTGTGTGGGCATTTATATATAGACCCCACAGCTGCTGTTTAAAGGCCCACTCCCAATGCAGGAACTTGACACAATAAGAGACAGACAGAGAATGGATATGACTGGGCCAAAATGAAGAGGGTCAACAGCAAAAAGGACTGGCTTAAATGCATGCTGTTGAGGTTCAAAATGAACAAAGCTAGTACAAGAGAGAGAAAATTGGTGCAACTGAGGATGAATGGATGAAGGATAACTGTCAAGTGACAACACATAATAAACTGTTAACTGGTTATGAAACAAGGACATGGGAATGGAAGACGGATTGGGAGACAGATGCCCTTGCTGCTGTGAAGGCATATACAGTGTGCATAATAATCAATATAAAACAGTTCAGCACACAAACACAGTCAACACACACCCACCCAGCACATTCAAATACAACAACAACAGTCTAGCTGCACACATGCACACAGCTGTCTAGATAACAGATCACTTTTGCAGAGCTATCTAAAAGGATTACATTTCAACCCTCTCTGCTCCAGTGCGAGGCCGCTGTAAGTCTGCTGCTAGCCAATGACCCCCAGGCCTTGTAACCATGACAATGCCTAAATCAATCAGGGCTTCGGGATTACTGACAAAACCATGTGTGATCTAGACCTGAGGCTACACACAGTGTAAACAGTCATCACACTGAAGTTAGGGGTGTCACAGCCTAAGGAGGCTGTAGCTTCAACATGTTTTTAACGTTACACAAAAACTTCTATTTAAGGCTTTTAGCTGCTGTTTTCTTCTTGCAAAGGCTACAGTGCGCGTGTGTGTGTGTGTGTCTTACTCAGGCTGCTGAGCTGACGGATGATGGCAGAGAGCGTGTTGTTCATCACACACTCCAGCTCGCTGCCGATGCCCTGGGGGAGCTCCCCTCGGCAGAGGTGACGGGGCTCGATGTTCCTCTTTACCAGCGGCATGGCGAGGCCTCACACCGACACAAACTGCAGGAAGACACGAGCGACAAGAACACACTGTTTAGACACAGGTACACTGGTTAGAGAGAATGAATGGAGAAACTAAAGCATGCAGATGCTGGCCACCTGCATGTGGCCTGCTGTCTGCTGTGGACACACACCACTGCACACATCTGCCACAGAGCTAGGAGAAACACATATCAGATATAACAGCGGTTGTGATTATTTTCTAGATTTTTGTGTGATTTTGATCATCACAATGCAATGATGTAGTAAATGTAAATTAAGGCTACACCTAATTTCTTTTATTATCAATTAATTGATTTTGTCAATTAATTGATTAGGTAGTTTTATAAAAAATAGCAAACATTTAAAAATAGTAAAAATGCCAATCACAATTTCTAATTTGATATATTCAAATTGCTTCTTTATTCTGACCAAAACTCAAAGATATTCAATCTTCCTTTTAAAAGCAGCAAATACTCACATTTAAAAAGCTCAACCAGTTCTAGTTCACACTGGAATAAATGACAGTAACCATGAAGTTTAATGCAATTAATATAACTTCCCTATTTGAGGTCACATCATCTATCATCGCTATAAAGTAATTACATTCTTGTGGGTGTAGTTTGCATTGCTCTATTCAGAATGTTTATGTAAAAACAAATAAAACATGGGGTGAGCCGGTGGCCAGAGAACTGTGATGACCAATAGTGTCCCAAAGCCAGAAGACTTGTGGCGACCAGCGAAGAGATTAAAGCATTAGAGAAAGGAAGACACAGCATGCCAGCTAATCCCAGGCCGGCTTGTCAGTGGCCCAGCTGGAATTCTGACACAAACAGAGATTCATGGATATGGTCTGACAATTTAAAAAGGCAGAAACATGATAGAGCCCTCCAAAGCTCCCCACATTCTCCGTGTAAACTTACACATTTGCTCCCCATTGCAACTCTGAACTTGACCGTCTAAATAAACCCCTGTTGACTCTTTGGCCAGACAATCTGATCTCCCTGTAGTTCAAAGGACTACAAACAATTTCTCAAAGCAGAAGAGATCCCAGGGTGCATCAGTACAGCCATCTTATCAGTTTCTTCCTGCTTCCTGTTTTTGCGGTCTCAGCCTGCCTCCTGTTTCCTGGTCCTCCCTGTGTCACATCTCTAGTTCCTGTCCAAACACTTGGCCAGAACAATACAGCTCTGGCTCTATAAGCAACCGAGAGGACGGACAGGGAGGCAGATGGAAACATGCTCCCACCATTTTTAGATTCACTGATCAAATGATTCACTCCTAATTACAGTTCCAGACTTTTTCCTGTGTAGCTACGCCAAAAAAATTACTTCAGTGAAAAGCAGGTTGGAAAGACACAGGAGCTCTGGCAGTGACAGAAGGATAATAATAGCAGACATGTAGTAGAAATACAACTCATGTTTGTTGGATCTCTACTGTAAGATATTCATTTATGATTACAAGTGGCTTAAAAAGTTAATCTTTTATTCTTTATGAATCCTTGTCTTACAAGAGACCAAATACAAAGGTGAGCTTACATCATCAATACAATAACTTACTAACAATGCAAGAAGCAGTGCTGTGCTATCAGTGTCTCAGCAGGAAACTACTGTTATTACAGATCGTGTCATTTCAGCTGTCCAAGACAGAAAAAAAGACACTTCGGTTCACTGAGCCCAGTTCCCACCAACAGAGTCCTCATCTGGCCCTGTTTTCTCAGCTATCGACCCCCTGCAAACCCCAACAGCCTCACGTCAATAAAGAAAAACAAAGGGTTAAATTACACCATCCTGTGCTGCCACAAAGCACACTAAATACAGTCTATATGGTCTGGTTTGAAGCAAAAACTCTTTGGATTTAGTAGTCTGCATGAACAGTGTACTTCTTCGAGCATAGGATGGGAGGGAGGTGATGCAAATGAGAAGATTGTATGTTTTTTCTTTTACTGTCTGGCTGGCAGGACAATCACATCAATGAGGCGAAATAATGAGCGACTGGGGGCGAGCAGGAGGAGGGAGAAGGGACGGGGCCTGTCTGCTTGAGGAGAAAGCAGAGGCAAATGAGGAGAAAGTAGAGGCAAAGAAGGGTGCACGTGAGAGACATCAAGTGGGATAAGAGTGTGTGACATGAAATAAACAGTGAGTGAGACAGTGTGTGAGACAGAAAGAAAAGTCTGTGTGTAACACTAAGGGGTAGACAAAGTATGTGTGTGTGTGTGTGTGTGTGTGTATGTGTGTGTGTGTGT
>NC_045754.1:12536473-12538248 GCF_008692095.1 Etheostoma spectabile | reverse complement strand
GTGTGTGTGTGTGTGTGTGTGTCTGTGTGTGCGTGTGTGTGTGTGTGAGGGAAAAAGGATGTATTGGATGGGGGAGGGGTATGAACAGGGACCTCGGGGAAGCCACTGAAAGGTTCCCAGGACAATAGAGCTCCGTTCACACGGCAACAGCACTAGCTCTCCCATGCATCCTCCCCCTTCTCCTCCTCTTCGACCTTCTTTAAGGCCCCCCCCGTACTCTTGCAATGAAAGCGTAGCCAGCGAGCGCTCCTCAACTCACTCAGGGAGCAAGACAGAGACGAGAAAGAGAGAGTAAAGCCTGAACATAAGCCAGAGACACATAGATTCTCACTCTCATGCTTAGTGTTTCTCACTCTTTCTTTTTGTCATGTTTTTGGAGGCTTCATTTTTTACAACGCAACATGCACACATACACTTAGGCATTCAGGCATACAAACATGTACAAACACACAAAAACACACCAGGTAGCCCTTAAAATGTCCCATTAGCAGTTTGTTAACAGTCCCATCCGCTGCAAAAATGTCTTTGATCCTCAGAGGGGAGACATTCAGGCTGCGTTCAGGGTAAAACCCACTTCCCCTGGGATTCGTGCAAGATGCCCACATCTCTACACCCACAAACAGAGAAAGAAGAGGCATTTACTACAGATGTGAGAAACTCCATTAAGATCGGAAAGGGAAATCATTACCAATGTATGAGCTGAGTACAGCTTCTTGTGTTGCAGGCTGTTTTGCTTGCTCTGATGTTATGAATAATGCAGCCTGGATTACGTCAAGTCACACTGCCCTAAATATGACGTAAAACAATTCTGCTGTAACTGTGTGCGCCTGTCCTGGAACTTCTCCTTATCCCAATATTGCTAAAGTATCTGAATAGTGAATTCTCACTGTGTACAGAGTAGGCCAGGGAGCGTGGCCATTACTTTAACCTTTTGTTTTGCAGCCAAAAAGACAGGATATCTCTAAGGGCCGGGCTGATAATTAATTGTCTTTTATTGACTTTAAGCAAAATAGTCAACTGATGATATAATCTTATAATCATATTGTTATACAAATGTACAGTATGTCATTATTAATAATTCAGAGCAAATTGTAATGAGAAACTAACATCATGTTCATTTTATATTTATAGATTTATTGATTCATTGTTTTTTTTTCATTTCAATTGTCAATGTGATTTTGCCATATTGTGATATATATAAATATTACCCAATCATAATATCAGTTGAGTAAATCTGCATAATTAAGATTACTAAAATACCCGACTTTTTAATGCAAATTACCCCAAATTGTCATAATCCTATGGTTATACAATGGGCTAAACAGCTGACTAATCTTGCAGTTCAATTAATTCATTGATATAAAAAAGGTTATTAATTCATGATTACATAAGCAATACTAAGTAGGAGTATTTGCCATGCTATATGCTATATTAGATCTAAAATGTGGTTGATTTGTTGATTGATATTGAATAGTTGCAGCAGTTATTGGTGATATTAGAATTGCTATGAATATAAAGTAAGCTGTCATTATAATCATTTCAAATCATTACAATTTATATTTCATTAATCAACACTTCATTTGGATTTCAGGTCAGGTCAGATCTAAATGTTATCACATGAATGTCACGCTCAAGTTATAACAATGTACTATTTGGATTTTTCATGCCTTAAAATTCCCAGTTCATTCACGCACACACTCCGTTTCTCTCCTCCACACAGGCTGATAGACGCACATACACACACACACACACACACACACACACACACACACACA
>NC_045754.1:12534755-12536463 GCF_008692095.1 Etheostoma spectabile | reverse complement strand
CACACACACACACACACACACACACACACACACACACACACACTAACTAATGGCAACCGCAATCAATCGCTGTTCGCTACCGTCGCTTCCCGTTAGGCTACTGATGGACTGACCCACATCTGTTCATGCACCTCGGTTCCCGTAAATGTATGCCTGTTTTAATCTTAAATTCAACCAGCCGTTTTTCTGTGTAACGTTAGGTGCTTAACAAATTAATCAGCACGCCGGATTACAACCAATATCAATTATCTGGTCAAAAAAAGCTTTAAAGTTACCCAGCTATAGCACAGTATTGAATGTTTAAGGCAGGTTTCGTCTACGGAGAGTCCGCCTATTATCCTTAGCTGGGGTCCGCAACAACTGACCACTTTGGTTAGCTAGCTTATGTCCAGTGCTCGAGTTCTTAGTTTGGACAAATGAGACTACAGTCAACAGAATTAGCCCCGTTTCACCATTTAGATAAAAGCAGTCATTAATTGTTGTAAAAAGTACCATGAGACCCTCACCAGCACTTGTAATATTAGAAGAAATCAGCCCGTCCGCATGTCCCGTTAGATACTCCTATTAGCTCTTCCATCCTGTGTCCCCCAGCCCGTCTGGCCACTACGGGGAACAAGCCTTCGAGGACGGGGACACGCCCACCGGCCAATCAAATGGCCAAGCAGGGGATTTAACTCATGATGGGCGTTCCACTCAAACAATGGTATCTTTTGAACGGAATGAGTGACAGGGTCACTCCCCAGCTCGAAAGCAGTATTGCAAATGAGGGAGGCGGGGCTACGGTTGGGCGTTGCTAAAGAGCTTATGACGGTATTTTTTTTGGCAATTGGGTCCCATTCCTTGTCAAAATGATTAAGGCTAACTCATCTTGGGGCCTGTGGGGATTTTGTATATATGATGAAGACCTATTTGACTAATTGTAAGCTATAAAGGTTTTAAGGGGTTAGAAACATGCTTTAGGCAATGATGCTGAGAATGAGCCGGGATAGTATTGTATAACAGACTGAAATAGCTGTGCCAGCATCCTGATGGAAGAGGTTCAATAAGAGGACCTGCTATACTTAGATCTGTGCTTTACTCTCCGAGGTTTGATTGAAGACAAAAACAGTCTGAGGGAGATGACAGTCATCAAAGCATGGGATGAGAGAAGAGAATAGTATTTAGACTGTAGACTGGGTCCATTAGAAAGTGAAAGGGAGTTTCATTATTGAAAATGCGCTTCTATTCCTGGGCAAGGGGGAAAGCCACAGCCTGCATTTGTTTTACAGCTGTCAGTTTAACATATATAATTGATTGAACCATAAATACCAAAGCACACATGTGCAGTGTGTGACTATGTAATAAGAAGGGGCAGTTTAGACAGAAACGACTATCATGGCATACTTGGACTTTACAAGTGTGCATCCGTTAAAAATATTGTAGATTTCATAACCATGCAGAAACAATTAGTTATTCTGATAATAAATTATATGAATATTCTCTTACAGGTTCTCTGTTTTGCTCCTTTTATATTACTGCTAATTCAATATTTGTAGATTTGAGACTGTTGTTTAGAAATCAAATTGTATAGGCCTTTAACCACTTTTTTGTTGTTTCTTATGTTCTACAGACAAACTGATGATTGATTCATCAAGAAATCAATTGTTAGAGCAAACAATAATAAAAAAACTATATATCTTTTATTCTCTGTAAAGCGTCCTTGAGTGTT
>NC_045754.1:12529364-12534745 GCF_008692095.1 Etheostoma spectabile | reverse complement strand
TGTTAAATAAAATGTATTATTATTATTATTATCTACAGGGCACTATAAGTAAAGGACAACAAGGTATCTAAAAATTTGGGAAAATGTATTAAGCTTTTTGTGACAGTGTTGTTAAAAGTGCAAAGATTGATAGCAAAAGAGGTGCAATAGGGAAACACTTCCATACGTTTGCATCACTCATCAGCTGCTTGCACATACAAACAATTAACAATAGCAAAGTTTTTACTTTTATTGTCAGGATAATTGCTTCATATGTAAAATATTTCAATACAGTACAATGCATGTTCCATCTGCCATCCTCCATGCGATTGATTGGTTTGTCATCATGTTCTAAGGCTTGCCCACAGCATACAGCAGCTGCTTCCCCACACTTGCCATGAAAACAAAACCATAAAAACCGATTAAATTATAAACTACTAAAAAAAATTTTTTTTGTCCTTTCTGAACGAAAATCCTCATCACCACAGCAGTGGGGGCTCCACATCCTCCCAGCATGCTTCACAGCAGCTCAGTTCAGTCCTCAGCTGAGGCATCACAGGGGCACACACACAAAATAAACAGACAGACAGGAGGACAGTTGGACAGGGGATATCTGTCACTGCTGGCAGTCACATAGCTTTCAGTCTCATCCAAGCTTCAACAAGAAGAGGGTAACTGGCTGGGGTAGGGTGTAGATGAGGGTCTGGAGACAGGTGGAGAAGAAAAGGGCAGGAGATGACACAGCAGATTAACAGGTGTCACCCTCCGAACCAAGCCATCTTCTCACGGCTGGTTTCATTACGTCTGAGTAACAGAACAAGGTTGGATTTCACCATAATATCCCTTCTTCTCATTCTCCCGCCTTGTGTTTCATCCATCAGGTTTTGCTCTCCGGCGGTGTTTTTAATACTGGGGTTATGGGTGTGTCATCTTGAAGAAGTGTAGATTGCTGTAATTCTGACCTAACAGACTGCTGCAGAGAAAGTGCCCTCTGTGGGGTGGAGCGGGGTTGTTGTGTTGCCTTGGACATCCCACATCCCTCAGTACATTGGTTCAGGTGGGCATGGTGTGGGCTGTGTATGCGTTTATATATGTGTGTCTAAGTGTGTGTGTGTGTGTGTGTGTGTGTGTGTGTGTTTGTGTGAGAGAAAAGGGGGGTCTCAGTAGCGGTGGGTCTGGTGGGAGTACTGGGGCGGCTGTTGGGAGGTAGAGGAGTATCCCATGCTGCTTTGGGGCAGTGATGTGCTTGGTCCAGGGTTCTGATAGGCAGCATGTGGATTGGAGCGCTGCAGGGAGGAAAAAAATAAGAAGATATTCATTAAATCCTTTCAACTACAATCTTTGTTTCAGCATCAAAACTCTAGTGCCTTCTTGGTTTCCAAGTTTATTAGGCAAATGTGCCAAGCTTACATGAGAGAGCTATATTTTTTCCAAAAAAAGAGGGAGGAGAGACTTACCTGGTAGTCTGAGGTCATGATGAGGCCACCTGAGGTAGTGGTGGGGGGGACAACCCGCACTTTCTTCAGAGGCGGGCCCTGGGCATGGCTGTTGTCAGGGTTACCAGTGTGCCCCGCCCCATTTGTGTGGTTGTTTCCCTGTTGCTGCTGCTGGTTTTTCTAATAGTAAAAAAAATAAGAAAACAGACGTGTACGTTGTATTGTACGTGTACATTTACTACCTCTTTTCAATGTTTCCCTTTAGCTTTTTTCACACACTACCGGTCAAAAGTTTGGGGTCACTTAGAAATTTCCTTTGCACTCCATTATAGACAGAATACCAGCTGGAATCAGTTGCATTGTTTTTTTTAACCAGGGCAGCAGTTTTGAGATTACTTTGTTGCTTACATAATTACAAAGGGTTCTCCAATGTAATCTTAGTCAGTTTTTTAAAATGATATCAAATTAGTAAACAGGATGTGCCTTTGGAACATTGGATGAATGGTTGCTGATTATGGATAATGTAGATATTGAATTAAAGATCAGCCCCCCACTCAGTTCAGCTGGTATTCTGTCTGTGATAGAGTGGAATGGAAATTTGTAAGTGACCCCAAACGTTTGACCGGTAGTATATATACATACATACAGACATATATATATATATATATATATACTTAAAATAGGCATGCTCTATGTCTGCAGTGAGACAGTATGTCGCACATTTCTTACTTTGTCCGCCTTGTCCTCTGGCTCTTCTTCTGTCAGGAACTCCCTCTTGGGGTAGGGAATCTGGCAGCCTGCAAACACACTGGAGAAAAAAATGCAAAGAGGCTTGTCAACTTCAAAGATTTATTCCCATGACTCGAAGCTAATTAGCTAGGGGACCTGTTCAACATGGTAGCGACCCTAGGATCATGTGACTCAAGCCGAGGACTAGCACAAGATAAATAAACTGGATACAGACTTTGACTATGGGTGTGTGTGTGTGTATGTGTGCTGTGACTCACTCAGAGGTGGGCAGGGGCTCCTCCAAAAAGTAGGGGTCCTGCATGGCCTGTTCAGACGTGATTCTACGGATGGGGTCCATGGTCAACAGCTTCTGCAGCTTTAATGAATTGCACACAATGTCAGCCTCAAACACAAATCCAGTAATAGACCATAATGACAAAGCATAATAATAATAATAATAATAATACATTATATTTAACAGCGCCTTTCTAACACTCAAGGACGCTTTACAGACAATAAAAGACAGATACAGGGAACAGAAAAGTGTAAGTAGTTATAACAAAACAAATAAAACAAAAAACAAGACAAACAAGACAAAACAGGAACAGTGTATTTACAGATAAGCTTAAAGCTTAAAAATGAAGCAGATAATGCTTCATTTGTCATGGAAATCCAAACTAAAGCCTCTATTATAATTGTACCATATTGTCTATAAATTATGGAAATTCCATGCAATTGCCTTATTAACGAGGCATTTTGACTCACCAAGTGAAATGCTTTGCTGTCTGGCTTGACTTTATGTTTTTCCATGTACTTTATAAGGCTGCAGTTCGTGTATCTGTGATAGAGAAGGAGCGAATTACATGGTTAAGTAAGAATTGTGTACGATGATCAAAAATGTATTTTTGCCAGCAGACATAGCACTCGGCTTTGCTCTAACTTTGTTTCTGATCTTTTAGAAAACTAGGACAGTGGTACTCTGCAGACTCACGTGTTCCTTCTAAAGTCTTTCATCAGCGTGGAGTGTTCGGGCATCTTTTTGATGTCCTCCCAGTCTTTATCTGTCAGATGAGGGAAAACAGGATTATACCATGTCACATCCTCCCTCCCTTGAAGAACAGATTAATTAAATTGAATAGTCTGGATTATAATTGTTTTCAGTACAAATGCTCATGATTCCCTTACAACAGCTGCATATTACATCAAGAGCATATTGAGCTTTGGTTGTGAATTACAGGTTAAAATCTGTTTAGATATACAGTATTATATATATATATATATATATATATATATATATATATATAAATAAATAACTGAAAATGACGTTAAATTTCCCCCGAAGCAAAATTTGTTCAGCTTGATTGTCCTACAGAATCAAAACAAAATCCATCTGACAGACTAGTGAATTACAGAACTAGAGCAGCAGAGATGGTAGAAGGAAGGAAAAAAGGATCAGAAGCATCTTAAGTGAACTGGAAAAAATAGGCCCAAATGTAGCCCTGCAAGTAAAAGTTTGTGTTTGTAAATGGGCTTCATCTATCGTGTCAGTGAATTGGTGTTGAGAACCAACAGACCACAGTACAGCCTAAAGAATAAAGGAAGCTTGAAAACAGACCAAATGCCTCTCCTAGGATTGAAAGTTGCTTATCCTTCCGCAGCATTTTTCCATTATAAAAGGCAAGACAGCAGCTGTGACACTTTGGTGTAATACTAACTGAATGACATTTTATATATGTACGTTGTTTTTAATCAGAAGTACTTATTTTGCTTAATGTCACAAGCAATACATCCCGTTTTCAAGCAATTATTTTCAGTATTTTCTGCCCAAAGTCTGGCAGCACTAGACTCTCACCGGCAGGGAAGCCCATGACGTTAAAGATGCGGTCCAGTTGGTCGTGGTGGTAAGGGTTACTGGTCTTGATGTCCTCTTGGCGACAGTGGAATATGGGCTCAGATGTCAGCAGCTCTGCGAAGATGCAGCCAATCGCCCAGATGTCTGAGAGAAAAGCAGAGCACACACTAACTTCCACTTTCACTAAAGTCAGAAGAACTGGTTGCACATGTTCACATGTGGGAAGTTGCAGAGACAGATGGGGTTGCACAATGCTCACCAATGGCTTTGGTGTAGTGCCGAGCTCCCAGCAATAGTTCTGGTGCTCTGTACCAGAAGGTGACCACGACAGGGTCGAGATCGGCTAAAGGCTTCAGCGGTGAATTGAAGAGACGGGCAAACCCCATGTCCGCTGCAGAATAGACATTACAGTCAGTAAAGTAGTAGCAAACTTAAACAATAAGTGAACTTTAAACATTCAAAAAGGAGATATTATACATACCAATCTTTACTCTACCCCTCTCTGGCCCTTCCCCCATCACTAAAATGTTAGCTGGTTTCTGTGGGGAAAAAAAGATGGATACACATTTTTTTTTTAACATGCTTCAACAATCCAAACGCTTACAGTAAAATCACTGAGATTAAATCAGCTTTGTCTGGCACAGTTTTTGAGCTCATGATTTATGCAGTGTTCACCACTTCATACAGAAATCTTTTATGACCACATAGAATTCAATTTCATGCCTGTTTCACGATACAAAGTATGATGGAAAACCACAATCGACAATCGGGCTTCAAATGAATTATAATTACGTCACATTTTCAGTACTTTCCAGCAGTATATAACGATAATCCCTAACAATATAATCATATTTATTTTTTTATTAATTAATTAAATTAATGCAACCAGGATAAGTGACACTAAATGAACGGACGGATTAAACAATTTAAGTTTTTACTAAAGTCAACACTTGTTATAATGAGACGATAAGCTTCCTTACTACTGTAGTAAGCATTAGTGACAATACTTGCTTCAGGTCTGATAGTGCTGACTGAGCCTCCAGTGCCCAAAATCCATTGTTCTCCCATTACCTTTTTTAGTTTATAAGTGTAATTTAATACAAACAATCAGATACAAAAACGATTTATAATTAACATTAATATGCTTTTTTAAATGTTAAATTAAGGCATTTTTAATCAATGTCATTTTTCTTAATGTTGAGGTAATCGAATACAACGCTTTTTTAAGACTTCTCAAGAATGTGGTGTAATCAAAACTCTTTTTATACTGCCCTCTAGTGGACATGATGAACACACTTCATCCCACAAGAGTGGAGGTCTACCACTTCCATATCACCTTGGAGATTTCTTATATTTCTAATATCTGAGCAACTGTAACACAGAGT
>NC_045754.1:12528827-12529354 GCF_008692095.1 Etheostoma spectabile | reverse complement strand
CCTTTGGGGATCAATAAAGTATTTCTGATTCTGATGTCAACAACAGACGATGTGGCTTTTCAATCACACAAGTAAAACTAGTTAAAAACCTTAGACAAATATTTTTAAATTCTTATTTACAGAACAGAATGCAACACTAGAAACCTTCAGAACACAACTATTGCAACTCTTTAAACGTTTTTATGTAATAAACTTTCACCCAAACAACTACAACATAGAATATTGTAGAAAATTTGGATATGACAAATGCATGCTAATCTTGGTTGACTTAAAGGTGCTCTAAGCCAGTGATTCCCAAAGTGGGGGTCGGGACCCACAAGCCAGAGAGGGGGGGGTTGCAAGTTGATTTCCAGAAATAAAATAAAAAACTTAAAAACAATTAAAAATAGCGAATTTTAGCCATGATTTTAACACAAGATAAAACTGTTGTGTTATTTTGTGTCACTTTGTGTGTTATTTTGTGTTGTGCAAAGTGCGTGCGCAGTTGCGCGCAATGTTGATATACGTTTATAGTGGGGGGGGGGGGG
>NC_045754.1:12525710-12528816 GCF_008692095.1 Etheostoma spectabile | reverse complement strand
GCAAGTCACTTGCACCGTTACTTTGGGGGTCGTGGGCTGAACGTTTTGGGAACCCCTGCTCTAAGCGATGTTGGGTGATGGTATTTCTTGTTCACTCGCCCCTCCCTCTTCCTCTTCCCGTTAGTCGTTGTCTAGGACAGCTCTCCTCCAGCTAACTACCCTCTTCACGCTTCTCTCTCCTCTACTCCCCACACCACCCTTCATGTGCATGTGCACAAACCCACCCAACCCACACCCCAAAATCCTTATAGTCAGTTATTGTCCAGAAAACTGTTTTTGGTGCATGTTGCTGCAGTTTGCTTTTGTTGCCGTTCGTGGAGCCTGGGCTGTCTACAGAGGCCGCGTTTTTTTTTACAGTTTGTTCAGGGGACAGGCAGCTCCCGGATATTGAGGACAGGTTTGCTGTATGTGAAAAAAAATGTTGTAGCCTAAAAAATGTGTGACATCGCTTAGAGCACCTTTAAACCTGTTAAATCATTAATCTAAAAAACATTCAAAATGTGAAAAAAAGGTAGAGCCATAACTCAAAACATGCTTCAAAGGCCTCATACTGATCCTCTGCCAAATAACAATCTTCTACTCTTTCATCAACTGCTGACTCGTTTTCCCTTCTACCAAAATATTTTCTCTCTCCCCCTCCTCTCCTCCCCTTTCCCTCTCTGCCCTCCTCAATCCTCTTACAAGGTCTCTGTGGAGGACCCAGTTGGCGTGGAGGTAATGGATGCCATCCAGGATCTGGTAGAGCAGAGACTTGACCATTCCTCTGGGCAGCTGAAGTGGCTTCTTGTTGGCCTTGGATGCTCTGTGGAATTTAATAATGTGCTACAGAAAGACAAAATAACAGTAATTGTGGTGTGCATGCGAATGTGCTGACTAAAGTCCATAATTTTGTGTGCTTTTTCCCCATTTGTGTGGTCCAAACTGTTAAGTTTATGCTACAGGCAAGATGAGTAAGGCTGGTGTTTGTGGCATGTGCTTCCACTTCCTTGGTAGGGGAATGTGAGTGTGTGGCTTTGTAGCAGAAAATGGCATTTTAACTCAGTTCTGATACCCTGCCAAGTGTAATGCAGTAGAGGTTTGACTACCAAATGTTTAAGACTTCTTGGTGTATGCGTGTTTAATGAGACTTAGCAATGCACAATTTTGAGTTCTTTTCCTTATGGTGAATGTTGACGGTTGTGTTGCTCATTAAAAGTAAAATTAAAAAAATAAACAAATACATATAACCCACATAAACTCACACAAATGGGTGAGAAGCTGCAATATGTGAATGTTTGTTGGTCTAAAACTGTTAATGAAATTATTATAAATGTATGATACAGATACAATCTACATGCATTCCCAGTCATATTGGCATATTCAGTGGACAATGTGGCAGTATGTTTGATAAGTCATGCCATGCAGCTCCAGTGTGTGTTGTGTATGCGTGCATTTTACCCAGAGATCATGTTCGGCGTAGTCAAACAGCAGCCATACTTTACGGTCTGCATGTGACAGGAACACTTTCTGCAGCGAGATGACGTTGGGATGCTTCAGCTCCCGCAGCAGCTGCAATATACAAACCCACTCAGAGGTCCGACCGGCAGAAATCAAGAATGACAAATAGCCATTTTGTTCTAGTTTATGCTGCTATTAACGGCTAAAAGTTGGGAAATGACTTTACTGATTTCAATAAATAATACCAACAAGGACAAACACAATATCACCTGCACAACTGAAAGCATTACAACAAAAATAACTTGCAACTATTAACACATTTTTTAAAGCATATGTTTAAGATACTGAGGACATAATTGATATTAACAATATGGTCTGGCCTTTGTATGACTTACATTAATGTCTATTTTATTGTTCTGTGATTCCTTCTGCCCCTTTTTTTTATGTCTGTTGTTACTTTACAAAAGCTATTTTGTGAAGTTGATTCGGTTAATACATAAGCCACCTAGGAATGGCATGAGGGTGTTGAACAAAGACCAAACAAGGGACAGAGTAAGCCAGGCAGTTCTTACTGCAATCTCTCTGCAGGCTGACATGGAGATGCCAGTGCCTTCAATCTGCTTGAGGGCGTAGTCCTTATCATCCTTCCTACAAACAGAGAGGAACAACATCAACACCAGACCAGACTGCAGGCCCCCTGAGAGCTGTCTGCACAGAAACATAAAGGGGGGCACTTGGCAGCTGGTACAGGGACTCTGAGATGAGGCAGAGTTGCATTACCCCCAGATTTGTGTAATCAAGCTCACCTCTGAGGCTCAAAACAATACGGGGGGAGAGGAAACAGGTCCTGTCTGGCAGCTGGCTAAGGACAAACAGAGCACTAGGACTGACTTTCACTTGAATAACTTGGTTATAACCCCTCCGTCCCCCTGGCCTGAATCATCTCATAAACCCATGCTTTGTGTTTCCTCAGGCCTCATCCAATTGCTGCAGCACAAACTATCTCACATAGCCTAATAAACAGCTACCTCTTTAAACGCTTTAGTGCTATTTTGTATGATTCTGGTTGCCAGTATGTCCAGGGTACGATAATGGGCCTAGTACGGGCCTTGTGGCTCAAGCTGCCTTCAGCTCTCCCCAGCTCTGGTCCACACACGTGTAACGGTTTCACGGATTTTATGAGAAACAGTTGGGAGAAGGTAAACATGTGCAAGGTTTAGAAATGAAGGTGTGTTCTTGGGGTTTAGGTGCTGACCACGAACCACAGAGTATACAAAGTTTGTGCCCAGCCTGGTACCTTACTTGCATGTCATTCCCCATCTTCCTCTCCCACTAATTCATGACATCTCTCCACTGTTGACTAAAAGGCAAAAAGCCACAAAATGCACAACAAAATGGAATGAAGCTGGGCTGATATTAAGAGTAATAAGGACAAAAAAAGCATATAATCAAAGTGGACAAAAATGTAGGCATGTTAGAGAACATGTTTTAACATATACACGACTAGTAAACACTGCTTTGGTTGACAAAAGACATGTTCGATTCCTCTACAAATTAACGATTTGTAAGCATTCTCACAAAGCCTTTTGGGAGATGGCAAAACTCATAGATCGGTGTAAAGATATTTTCCTTGGGCATTATAAAAGGCAAACCCCTCCCTTAAAAAAAA
>NC_045754.1:12505427-12525700 GCF_008692095.1 Etheostoma spectabile | reverse complement strand
AAAAAAAAGACCACTGACACCTTACTAAAATGACTGCACGTGCACCTGCTGTGGCTCTTAAGTTTACAAAATAAAAAAAAAGCCTTATGTTGAGTAACAACTAATGACAAAATATATGCTTCAGAAATGTTTAACAAAACATCACCACATTCACACTGGTAAACCTGTTAGTGATATACACGAACAAAAAGTGCAATCAACATCCTGAGAGGGCAGGTAATTGCAATAAATATTACATATATTACTCCACATACGTACATAGCTTCCTACATGTCTTAAATAAGCCTACCAGTGGCACACCAGCTTTGAAGAGAAAACAAATGAGAGGAGTAATTAAAATGTATTTGAGGGAGGAGGAGGAGGAGGAGGGGGAGGAGGGGGGCTGGCAAAGGGTTCACTGGTTAGAGGCCTTGCTGGTCACCAACTCACCCATCTTTTCTCTTCGCCTTGTATACATGACCGTAGGTGCCTCGTCCCACTTTGCATCCTTCGTACTCAAACAGGTCCTCGACACGCTCTCTTTCGCCGGTCAGCTTCACTTTAAAATCATAGTCCATTTTCACCAATGTTTGGGCTCAATATATCCCCTCCTTGCTTTTTTAAAGCGTCGCTTGGGAGGCAACTAGGCTACTTCAACGAGCTCGATTTAGTAATTCGGCTAGTTGCCGTCCCCAGCGTGGCCCTTTCTTCTTTCAGCCCAGCTTCCACATCGAGTTTTTGGGTCAGATTGTTTGTACCAGATGGGATGTGCAGTGCCCGTTGATAATCCAGATGAAAAACGAGCCCGAAATATATTCCTTTCTCTTGTTGCTGCGTTTCTCTCAGCCGGTATCTGCTCCAAACAGACTCACTTCACTCGGTAACGACGCCGTATTCGGGCATGGCACTGTCGCAAAACGTCGTGAAGACAGCCCTGCAGCAGAGACAGAGCTCAAGGAAAATCGGACTACACTCTTAATACATCCATGACTACACCTCGTGAAATTCACACTATAATAATTAGAGATGACGTATAAGTTTATTCAATCATAACAGCCGTATGTTGAAAGAAATTGTTGCCCATTAGTGCTATAATACAATCACTTTGGTACGCATAACACAATAAGCAGCCTACATTCTAGTATGATACTACAAATACAGTGGATGGATGCCATCTGCTCCTAATGCTTAGAATGGGTTAAATGTAGATAAATGATTTAACTACGTTGTGCTGTGTACGATTGTATGACTATACATTTTGCTTAAATTTGAAATTTTGCAATGGATTTTGTAGGTGGCCTGGTCTAATCCATTGTGTACCAGCACTGCCGTATTATATCTTTATCAAACGGCAGTAAATAAAAGTTGCACTGTTTGCCTTTGAAACGCATAACTGGAGTACATTCATTGCGCTCAGTTTACCCTTTCTTGGACAACAAACATTGGGCTATGCTGCAGATGTTGCGTTACCTAGGAACTAATGTAGCCAGGGAGGTTGTTTTTGACGGACGATCTAATGTAGCACCACTGGTCCCATCTTGGTTTGTGAGAGAAGGGAGAGTAAAGCAAACCGTCCATATTATCGCTGCTTTGTCAGGTAGTAAACTCATTTTAATGTCATTGTCATCTCTTGTAAAACTATGCTAGGGTTAAGTGTTAACTTCCGTATATATCAACTGCTTCATAAAACAGTTTGTCACATTTATATCTGAAGAGTTTATTCAGCCTCACAGCTCACCTAGCTAACACTAGTGTCGACGGACTGCTATTCGCTAACGTTAGATGTGCTAAATTGCTAGTGCTCGGTTAGCAACTAAAGCGTTGCGCATTCAAAATGACACTCCGTAGGCTTGAAAGGTCCACAACTGGGTGTTGTGTTCGGGTGGAAACGCAGTTAATCATTGCCAGGCATTAACATCTCGTTTATCTAATTCTGTCAGGAAGCTGGCAAGATTCTTTGTCTTTCCTTCTTTGCCCTGCGTTTACATGGACAAGACCTGCGTTTAGTTTATCATGGCCCTCCTTTGTAGAGCAGTGATTGGACGTTTAGCGTGTCCGTCAATAACACTAGGCCTTGTGATTGGTGACTAACCACGATGACAACGCCAGTTTTGTTGCTTTATTCCGTGGCCTTCCGTAGCTACTCTTGTAACTTGGCTAACATTAGCTCACATGAAGACTACGTTGTTATTAGGATCATGATTGTCTGTTCCTTACATTGAATGAATTGAGCATTTATTCACATGCTAAATTTTATTCATTTACGGCGCTAGTCTTCGGACTAAACGTTAGCAAGAATACTCAGTCTCTTGCTGGTGGAGTCTTTCGATAGAAAATGGATGGCGTTGTCTTAACTCGTCAATGGCTAGCGATTATTAATTGTAAGGCTTTGGTAATCAAACAAATCTAACTTGCATTTCTTTTTTGGCTCTAGTATATACTAAAACCCAGTATGAGTTATAGAGCCTTGGAAAGCATATGCTCTTTATCTTTCCAAAAGATAATCAAATAGTTGCTTAGTAAGTTGATCAACATATTGCAATCTCATTTATGCATGTCCACTTGAACAGTGGAATTGAAGAGGTTCAACGGGTGACTTCAGCCCTTATTTTATGAATGCTAATTGTAAAGCTATAGTGGGTATCTTTAAATGACATTTCACGCCTGACTGACACCCTCACTCATCTGTCTGCCAGCACTTTTCACGGTGATGGACCCTCCTGGTGGGGGAGACGAACGGCGGAGGCAGGCAGAGCGTCTTCGTCGGGAGGAAGCATACTATCACTTCATTAATGAATTGAGTGAAGAGGAGTACCGCCTAATGAGAGATAACAACTTGCTTGGCACTCCTGGTGAGGAAAAACACACCTTGTTATCTTAACACACTGATTGCGATTGTCATTGTAGCCTTACTTAACATGTTATTCAAACAGATGAAATTAACAAGGAATACAATATGTATCAATGTAGCAATAATCTGCTCTTGCTATATTAACAAGGCTAATTCTTTGTGGCCTATTGCTGCTGACGGCACATCACAGCCTGCATGTTCATATGTTTCACAGGGGAGGTGACTGCTGAGGAGCTTCGGCAGCGGCTTGATGGCGCAAAAGAGCGCATGTCATCTCAGCCCCCCACTGAGCAGCGCTCACAGACTACTGATTCTGGAGAACAGCAGGGCAGTAGTGGGGAGGGAGAGGAGAGAAGAGCTGGAGGGAGACGAGGAGCAGGTAAGGACGAGGGTGAGGGATTTGTCTCTATCTGGTCTTTCCAAATTTGGCTTTCACTAGTCTTGATTAAAAAAGAAGTAAAAAAAAAAACAATAACATGACAAAAAGCTCTCATCATAAATTCTTTGAAACTGGATCATTATAAAGAAATAGCCGTTATTAACCGTTAACAGACAAGTAGTCAACAGAGTCTCAGGTCACCCAAACCCGGGAGGCTCAAACATACTTACCGCATTCTGCAGACTTACCGGTTGTGAAGCCACAATCTGCGGTGCATTGTCGCATGCTGTCATTTTCCCAAAACACAGCTGACACAAGTACAGTGGTCCACGACGTTTATGTCTGAGCCTTTAGCGTGACATACAGCGATGTTTCTGTTGCGTCAATTTCAGAGCATCAGAGAGCAGGGCAGACATTAGATGGCACCGAAATCCACGTTGCTAATCCATCCGGTAGATACCGGGCACAGGTACCATATTAACACCGGATTTTAACATGGGCCGTTAACTTGAACAGAAAATTGCGTTGCCGCTATGTTTTCACGGCAAATGCACGTTCATAAATCCCACTTTGGGCAGTGTCCTCATTTAGGATCCTGGTGCCCTGAGGGCCGGATCTCCTCCTGGCCTGGTGTAACCGGTACCTTATTCCTGACCTCAACAGAGAGAAATGGCCTGGGCGGTTTGGATCTTAAATTATTCTTCTAGTCTTTTTTTTTTTTTGCAGCACCTGTGTAAATATCCTTTAAGCAAGGTAGGGCACCAACTATTGTATTTTCAGCCGCATTAACCACTTATTTACTATTGCTTTTTATTCTAGCAAAAGTATGTCTTATCAGATTACTCAATTAATCGATGGAATAATCTGTAGAATGCTCAACTACTAAAACAATCGATAGTTGCAGCCCTAGTTGCAACACAACTTTGTTTGTTTTGTGATTCTGGTTTAGCCTGGCAGCAAATAGCCTGGAAGTGCAGGCTTTGAGTAAGGTATGGAACAGATTGTCAGTATTGTAATTGGACAGGGTTTCCTTCTACAAGAGAATTTGGGATGAATACATGTTAGTTTACAGACTTACCCATGTTTGTGTTTTACAGGGGGCCCAGAGCCCGGAGCAGAAACTTCAAATGGTGACTCATTACTGGAGTGGCTTAACACTTTCAGACGCACTGGTAATGCCACTCGCAGTGGGCAGAGTGGCAACCAAACATGGCGCGCGGTCAGTCGGACCAACCCTAACAGTGGAGAATTCCGCTTTAGCCTGGAGATCAACATTAACCATGATCAGCCAGAGCCGGGAGAGCATAATGACACTGTAGACACTGCAGCGCTGCCAGTGACTGCCCCAAACACAATTTCACCTTCTATACGTACTGCTTCCTCTTACTCCAACCCTCGCCCTTCAACCACACCAAGGCCAGTCCCATACCCCACCCCCCGCCCAGCCCTCAGTAGGAGGATGCAGACAAGGCGCACACGCAGCAGCACTACCACTCTTTCTATGAGCCCCCCTGCACTTTCAGCACCAGTGGCCACCCCAGCTGATGCTCAGAGGAGAAATGCCACTTTGCACTCTTTAGCACCACCTCCTACGGTTCCTAACCCTCTTCTTGATCATACTACCCCTTCCCAACATCCACCCCTGAATGTAGAAGTAGAGCGGGGCAGTGATGATATGTCTGCTTCTATAGACTGTCCCCGTGTGTCAACACAGTCTGGGTCTCATGCCCCAACAGGACACGAATCACGTGGCAGTAGGACTCGATCCCGTGGTCGTGCACGCAGGGCTTCAGCAAGGGGTGGGGTTTCATCCCGCTTGTCAAGGCGCAGCCGTTCCCCCTTGCACAGAATACCTGTTGCCAGTACCACTCCACCGTCAAGCAGTGGTGTCAGTGGCTCTAGCATCCACACTGCTGAACCAGGCAATGGCACAAGCTCTGTTTCCATGGAGACTGGAGAGGCTGTTTCAGAACCTGCAGCTCCAACAGAGCCAGCTGTAGAGACAGTAGAACGCGAAAGTGAATCGAATGTAGTAGGAGCAGGAAGTTCCGCGGTGCGACGGCACCCAACCATCATGTTGGACCTGCAGGTGAGAAGGATCCGACCTGGTGAAAACCGCGATCGGGACAGCATCGCCAACAGAACGCGTTCTCGTGCCCGGGTTGCTGAGAATACTGTCACATTTGAAAGCGACAGTGGTGGATTTAGACGCACCATCTCCCGCTCTGAGCGAGCTGGGATCCGCACCTATGTGAGCACCATCCGTATTCCACTTAGGCGCATCAGTGAGACAGGCCTGGGGGAGCCCAACTCCACTGCTCTGCGTTCCATCTTGCGCCAGATCATGACCGGATTTGGGGAGCTGAGTTCCCTAATGGAGACAGAGGCTGATTCTGAAGCTGTTGCACCTATCCACACAGACGCTAGTGTTTCAAATAGTAGCATAAGCCCACCTGGTCGTCTACATACAAATGAAAGTGAAGCGGGCCATGTTGGTACAGGTGGGGTAGATCAGGAGAGGGTGGGGCTGGTGGGTAGTGAGGAAGACCAGGGTGGACAGGCTAGGCTCGGAGGAGGGGTACTAAGCACCACAGAGGGACGAGCGACCAGCAGAGACACCAACAACCTGGTAGAAAATGGTACTCTACCCATCCTGCGGCTGGCACACTTCTTCTTGCTCAACGACGAGGAGGATGATGAGCACCCAAGGGGCCTGACCAAAGAGCAGATTGACAATCTATCCACGCGTACCTATGGACAGGCAAACCTGGAGGGGGAGATGGGTCGTGCGTGCAGTGTTTGCATCAATGAGTATGCCCAGGGCAACAAGCTGCGCCGCCTGCCCTGCTCCCACGAGTTTCACATCCACTGCATTGACCGCTGGCTCTCTGAAAACAACACCTGCCCCATCTGCAGGCAGCCCATACTCGCAGTGCATCATGACTGACCTATTTGCTCACAAACACTATCAAGTTCCTGGCTGGCTGAACTGAGCAGACCCAAGTGGGCTTTGCATGTACATAGAGCTTTCATGGTTTAATTTTTTTGAAAATATCCATTGTGTTGAAGAAGGTTGAACCAAAAGTGCGGAAAAGGAAACTATAAATGCAGAGAAATAATAACTTTATTTTTTTAGATTGTTTGTGTTCAGCAACCTATTACTGTTTTATTTCCTTCTTTCTATGACCTCTTTCACTGGTCTCTGTCACTAAGCTTAAGAAGCCCATGTCAATGGATGGCATTAATGCTTAAGGAGCTCCTGTAGCTGCTGCTGACTAGTCTCACTTTAACTCTTTAATGTCTGATACATGTGACGTCTCTTTGTCACAACTGGATTACACAAATCACTTCTAGACTTGATTTATTCCGTATAAGCTGTAAATAACTCACCACTGCTTGTATTTAAGGGTTTTGAAGCAAGCCGCTCCTCACATGCCATCTGTTTAAAATGGAAGCAATTTTAACATTCACCATTTTAAAGCTTCAACGTTCATTTTAAAGTGTCCCTTTTACAGTTGGTTAAGAATTGTATGATTTATTAGGATGTGTGTGAGCTATGTATTTAATTTTGAAATAAGTTTTATTCTGTATGTCTAGTAGAATTTGTTTAAGCCCTTTTCATACACTTGTTCCATATTATTGCAACACAGAATTCATCCATAAAAGTCACCCACTAAAATCCACCACTTTGAAATCTTTAACATTACACAAATGAGCAGCACAATACAAATAAAATGCAAAAGGCATGTGATAATCAGGAATTCCAAGATGTAATTTAATATGAGTTGTGCAGTACAGAGCAAAAATACTGTATTGTTTGTTTTGCTGTTCATTGATGTTTACATTGTCATGGCTAATTATCATCTCCACTTAAAAACAAAGTCTTGTTTACCCTGAAATTAATGTTTCTTCTTGGTTCCTGTTGCTATTACATGCCTGACAGACACCCTGGGTCCTGTGTCATGAAGATGCATTGAGTAGTTAGCCTGGAGCATGGAATTAAAAAAAGAAAAATAGATTTCCAAGAGTGTTTACAGTTGTCCAGCTAACTCCCAAATCCTTCTTTGTGAGATAGGTGCAGGGAAAGTGTTGATGTTTGGAGCATTTGCTGCAGCTCTGTCTCCAAAACTTTATTTCCTGTCACAGTGCAATGGCTGCAGTCTTTTTCATTGCCAGTGCAACACCTGAAGGAGGCAGTGTTAGTTTGATAATCCTGTACACTCAAACTATGGTTTGTCTTTACATTACATGTGCAGATATTGTCATTTCTAGTGTAGCACAAGCACAATTATTTAGCTGAATCACCTTGGCAGTGTGTTGCCATCACGGTCACTTTGTACATCAACAGTACACAGGAATTACTACATCTCTGCAGTTAATATGTCACTAATAAAACTGCGGGAATGATGGAGTATAGTATGTGAGAGTGGGGTTAGTTTGTATGGTTTAATTGCGTGTGCATGTGAGTTTGTGCGGGTTCTGAAGGAAGGGCAAGTGTCCCAGTAAACCTGGTTCTCAGAATGCTTCTGTTCAGCTTATGTCCAGCTTGAGAGTTTGAGGGTTGTGGCCATTGAGTTCAGAAGTGAATATTTATTCTGTTCCTATTTAATAAGATGGAAATCAACTTTTGAAATATGAATATGTATTATGTTGCAATGTGATGAGAGTAAACAGTTAAGATAAATATGTTACTATGTAATAAAATTAAGACATGGGTTTTCTTCTCTGCTCCTTAACAATGGAATAAAATGCAGCTTTGTTATGCCTGGAAATCTGGTGGATATAGCTACTGTTGTGTGTGCGCACACGTCATTGATTTACTTCCAACTCAGAACAACCAAAAACAACCAAACGGGAACGTTGTGTGAAGGTACGGCGCAACCGCAGGGGAACGTTACCGTTGGTTGGTTCTCTTAACGTTTAGAGAACGTTATAACCAGGAGGGAACGTTCCCTAAACGTTAGTTTTTGGTTTGGTTCGAATTAACCTTTAGAGAACCAAAAACTAACGTTCCCTAACGTTCTCTAAACGTTCTGTTAGTTGCGTCCTGTCGACCAACAAGGTACTTTTATTTAGCGTAGCCATATTGCGAAAAAAATATATAATTTGAACAAACCAATTTTACATAATACAAGTGGATTATGCTGAACTGCATGCGTGATTTTAAACGTACATCGCCGTAAAACTGTCGCCTTTGGGGTGAGTAGCTAGCTAGCTAGCTAGCTAGCTAAATCCTCAGAATGTGTAGCTAACGTAAGTTAACGTCAAAGTTATTCCTTTGATGCTTTCTCATGCCGATCAAGGTTAGGTTGACTCCAAGGGTTACTAACGTTGGAAGCCAGCTATTATTCCTCTCACAATTGACGTGTTTGTGTTGAATCCATTTTTCAGCTTCCTCCAAGGTAATTATTATTAATAACTTTTTTTTTAAACTTGCAATACGAAAATCTTTAACGCTACATCTGTGTTTGTAACTTTGTTAATTTAGCTCTTATTTTTTGGTGACATGTTCCAAAAACATATCAGTTGTAACCATAGACTGTATATCATTAATTATTATTAATTGTCTGCCTATGGTTATAACCTTGTAGGCTACTTTGCGCCCAGAAGCCGGTCCACTGCGCTTAAGTGATGCGCGTCCCCATAGCTCAACTCAAATGAACCAGCTGAGGAAGTTTGGCAGTTGTCCTTCAAAATAAGGGTTTACAGATTTCTTAGGGGCATATCAAATATACTTTTGAACTCAGACTGTTGACTCATGATAAAAGTATGTACAGTCCATGGTTGAACTCACGTGTGAAATGCATGGTAGAAATTGATGGTTCAATTAATTATTTGGTTTGTAAAATCAGTGGATATTGTAAAATGATCTTTACAATTTTCTGAACCCTAACCCAGCTAACAATTTTTGGTTCCCAGAACGTTCTGGGAACGTTCGTGTTGGTGTGGGAACGTTCCTGAAGGTTTGTTTTGGTTGTAGTTGGTTGTCTGCTGGTTAATGGAAGGTTTTTAACGTTCGGGGAACGTTCGTTTTTGGTTATCGCGAACGTTCTCGGAACGTTCTCCTAACGTTCTCTAAAAGTTACAACCTTTAGAGAACGTTAGGCGAACGTTCCGAAAACGTTGCAACCTTTAGCGAACGTTAGGGGAACGTTCCCTTAACGTTGCAACCTTTAGCGAACGTTAGGGGAACGTTCCCTTAGCGTTGCAACCCTCAGCGAACGTTACGGAACGGTCTCTTAACGTTAGGGGAACGTTCGCTGTAACCAAAAACGAACGTTCCCAGAACGTTAAGAAAACCTTCCAATAAACCAGCAGACAACCAAACTACAACCAAAACAAACCTTCAGGGAACGTTCCCAGAACGTTAAGAAAAGCTTATTCCCCTAACCTTTAAACAACACCCATACTCTATGTGTGTATGTATGTACTGTAAATACACACGTACATACATACAAAAGTTATATTAGTAGGAAGGAATGAACAGGCAAACTTGATGGCATTTCAAAACTTTAATATTCAAACAACTGAAAAAGAAACAACAAAGATAAGGATGTAGTGTAAATGTAGTGGCAAGATGCATAAAGGTGGGTTTGTAAAGTGTGTGCAAAATAAGTACTAAAACAATATTAATAAAAAAAGTTAAAAAGGGGCTCCATGGCTCAGTCTCTAGCTGGCCTATAAAGAAATAAACAAAAGTTAGACATGTAATACTAAGAATGAACACATTAACACATTTTTTTTGATGAACTTTCTTATGAACATAATGCAGAAGAACTTAAATTTACCGTGTGTGTGGGGCAAACTTCAGAACTTGCCCAATCAAATCCTCCGCTTCTGCAGCAGTCAGCGCAGGGAAGTTTTTCTGGCAGGCCGCTAGAGTAGAAGTCAAAATGAAGCAAAGTTATAGGTCAAATTAAAACCTCTTGTCAGCCAAGCTAAGCATAATAATTTGATGAGAAAATAAAACCTGCCTGTTATAACCCTGCATACAGCCAGGTCCTGGGAGGCTTTCTTTGTCTTTCTTCCCGCAGGTGTACTGTATCAGCAGCATGCGGCGGACGGCATCACCTCCAGTACAACCACCGAAGGTTGACCGGAAAAATTGCTGTAAAACATATAGTAACAGATTATGCATACAGTGTAGAGCTTGTACAATCTCATTTTGTAAGAGAAGTCAGTTCAGTTAAGAATTAGATTTTATGCAATTATATAGTGTGTCTTAGGGACGAACTATGGCCACTTAATTTCCATATTGTTCCTCCCATACACACATACATACATACATACATACAAACAATGAGCAAAATGAGTTACCTCTCATTTTGATCTCCATGTCTGAGCCACCTCCCTCTGTGTGAGTTCTTCTGTTTAAAACAACAAAAATGTTGTGTTACTCTAGTGATCCTTGCCATTAAATTGTACTTCTTTGCAAATACAAAAATCAAAGCAACTGTACCTTCAAACTGGGTCCCAGATGAGTGGCAGTCCGTGGTGGTAGGGTCACTAAAGACTCATCCTGCTCTGGGCAACCAGCTGGTTTCCTGCATGGCGTTGATACATAAAAAAATAATTATATGATTTTTTTATAAGATGAAGTTGATAGGTTGCCTGCACATGCCATTACAAAATGAAACCTATTCTTTTAATCAGACAAATATAATTAAAACAACTTACATGCAGGTGGTGGAGGAAGTGTTATCTGCTGAGCTGAAAAGACAGGAAGAGACAAACATTAGAACAATCCCATGATTGCACCATGTTGACTGTCATTGGTTCCATGTTAAGAAATATGACTGTTTATATAAATGCATACAAAATTTTAACTTCAGACAGGGCCTCCAGACGACGTCCGTCCTGGACAGTTTATCTGGTTGGCAACAGATTCATCTGTAATACAGAGACCATATAGCGTGTACCCATTGCAAAATCTGTGATTTGAAATATGTGAAAAAATGTGTCTATAATAAAGGTCTTACCATCGCTTGAAGAATCTGTCATGAACCTCCTTGGGCGTCGGCGCGGCTTTTTTGGACACTTGCTTCATCTTCTGTCTGGATGCTGGTGTCCCTCAGCCGCCGACACCGGTCCACAGCTTGGCGTAGGTCATTGTAAGAGAACATTTGTGATCCAGTAGTGCAAAAAAAGAAGAAAGAAAAGCCGTTCATACAGAAAAATTATTTATTTACATATAGTATAGCAGCAATAGGTTACCTGAAACAGCCATTTTTTTAACTGGATATTTGGCCCAGCTGTGTTGGGCAATGGCACGCTGTGATTTGGAGCAGAGGACGGTGACATGGAGTCCTGTAGAGCATGAGCAGATAATCCATCTTCTCCTCAAATGTCTCCATCCGGATTCATCTGAAATAACAGATCATACCATTGTACTGATTGCAAAAAATATTAAAATGTACAGTCAGTGTAAACATTGAACGTGACAAGATTTCTGCATTGTACCCAGAACTTGTAATGGGGGAGACACAGATCCACAGAATGCATAGTGTAAAGCCAGTACTGCAGCTGTGTAGCAATACACATTAGTCCCTTGCTGTAGCCTCACTCAGCTTGACGATAACTGGCTAAAGTGCGTTGCGATGGCTGCCTATCTACCTGGACTAAGGATTTTGATTATTTGGCTTTATTTATGTACTGTACTACACTAATTAAAAAAGACCGAAAACGGATATCTTATTTGTAACATAAACAAAAGCATTTTAACATGATTACACAAAACTTACAAGCAACAAAGCAGAAACGTCGTGCACAGCAGCAAACAAAGGGAAAGATTTAAGCAATCCATTTAAAGACCCAACTTGGCCTCGCCCTTTTGAATGGGAGTGCTACTAGGGCCCTTCTATGATAGCATCAAGTCAACATTTTTAAAACACTAAGAAGGCTCGACACACATGAAACTTTACTCCAAGTCTCACTGGGGGCTCAACACATAAACTCAGCATTGAGAACATGGTTTGTGCACAAATAGTTTACTAAAAAGAAAAGACTTGGAGCAGCTCACTGCATGACTAGCATAGCACAATGGCGGACGACGTTGAAAAACTAACTAAAGTTAGTTGTTTACTTCAGCCAAACTTTTATTTTTGGTCAACCTAACAAGAACCGGAATATAACAAACCCATACGAGGGAAAGAGTTTAATGTTAAACCACAAACCCTCCCATTACAACAACAACATCATTAAACTGCAAAGTATTTCGCTTACCTCTCCGTGAGCTGAGCCGCGTGGTCCGTCCTGTGGCTTTCTCTTCTTCTAACGGGGGAATCGGTCTGCTCAGGCAGGCGGCCCCTACTGGGTGGGTTGTAACGGTTAGGTTTTCAAACTGAATAAAGAGTGAATTATCTTAGTTGTGAAAATCGTCCCATTGATAGATTCCTTTTAAGGTTGTTTCACGAAGACAGTTAAAAAACCGAAGTCAAGCACAAAAGTACTATTTTAAGCTAAATTGATATCAGCCTTAAAAATAAATGTTATGCTTTCTTAAATTTTATAAGTCAAATCATTTTTGAGTGAATAAATCAAGTGACAAACCCATGCTACTTCTAACTCCGAACAACCAAAAACAACCAAACGGGAACGTTGGTGTAAGGTACGGCGCAACCGCAGGGGAACGTTACCGTTGGTTGGTTCTCTTAACGTTTAGAGAACGTTTAAACCAGGAGGGAAACGTTCCCTAAACGTTAGCTTTGGTTTGGTTCGAACGAACAGGTTAGATGTATACGTGAAGAAAACTAACGTTCCCTAACGTTCCCTAAACGTTCTGTGTTAGTGGGGAAGTTGACCTCTTGTTTTGTTCCACGCATTTTCGAAACACCAAAATATATACAGTATACAAAACATAGAAAAGCAACAAAAGCTCACAATAAATAGGCTGAAAACAATGAACCTATCATTATATATTTATATTTAGGCTGGAAAGATTGTTTGGCAATGTTTGGGGTTTCTATTACGTACTTTATTTTGAAAATAGTGACCGGAAGTAGCATAATCTTTATTCCGCCTGCTTCGGTCTGGCTCTTTCTTTAACTGTCTATGGTCTCGCTCGATGCTGCCTGATCCCCTTATTACTCCGCGGTCCAGCCGAGAAATAATGGTCCATGAGGAGCAGCGGCCGCAGCCTGAGCACGAAGCAGCGTTCCCCTGCTCTCGGTGAGCCATGAGCATGCCACCGCTCCGACCTCCTCGTCCAAGCTTCATCGACAGTCGTTTGCCACCAGCAAGATGTATTTCAACCGGAGGGCCAAGAAGATACACTGTGAGGGAGGTAAGCTAAAATACAAAAAAACACACACAAACACCGTATTTAAATTTTGGTCAGTCGAGCGTTCGCTCGCCGCCTAATTAGCTAATCTGTCACCGTAAAATCATCTTTGTCGGGTTTATTTCAGTGTTGATAACAAACCTGTAATTATAAAGAATATAGCGGCCTGTATATACTGGTGCGTATTTGATATGTGATTGGCATAGTAACGGGATCGGTGTTGTCCGAGACTGCGACATGCATGTGGCGTTATTTGCTGTATCGGTATTTATCCTCCAGTCTCGCTCGTTTTTTTTGGCACCAGTTGGGGATGCAAGGGCAAGCAGACTGCAGGTGCCTGCTTCAAGTAGCGTCGTCTTTCCTGTATAGCCTATATGTATTTATTATATAGGCTTATAGTAAGTGGAGGGATCAGTGCTGTGCCTTAACATCACGAAAAGATAACAACATATGTATTCTTGATAGGGTGAATGCGCGTCTTTTGTGTGACCTTTTCACTTTTAATGGAATGTAGTGTATTTCCCATGGCATCATTGGTATTATATAATGTTGTTGCAACAGCCTCATGTATTTAGACTTCCGGAATCGCATCATATGGGACATTTTCGTACGGATTGTCTCGCCTTAGTCATGCCATATCTAAATATTATAAGGAATATAGCTTTTTTTTTTTGCATTTCAAAAGTCAAACCCAAGCTCATATAAATCAGTCCAAGAACAGCTTATTACCTCACAGACTTAAAAATTCACGTGACCTTCTAAAAAGCGCTCCTTATTCTTATTCTAGAGCATCCAGAGATGAATCTGACTTGACCCTAATGCCATTCACGTCCAGAGCCTGTATTTACATCACTGCGCTTTACACACTCATGTGTTGGAAAGAGATGGTGAATGAACAAAGACTGTTAATTTAAATAAATTCCCAATGACAAATGGCTGTTGTCTTAATTTTTGGAAGAAATGCCTCAGATTCTCCTCAGAGTAGGAATTGGAGAGAGGATGGGGATGTCTGAACACAAAGCTGCATCGGACAATTCAACACATGGCAAACAGACATTGGATTGTCCTGGAAGAGAGGAGCATGTGTTTGGCTCATCCAGTGGCTTTTAATAGTGACTGACACACATTGTCGTGGCTGCTTTGCTGCAGATTCCAGAAATAGAAAGCAGGCAAATTGTGAGCAGAGATGAGCGCCAACTGGGCCACACTGTCTTCAGGCCAAGGTTTCCCAGATACAGTATGTATTTGTTGTTAAAAGAATAATACACCACTGGATCTTTTGACACTGGGGCAGCACATTTTGACCAAAAGACAGGTCAAAACCTTCACAGAACTAGTGAAAAAAGTAGAAGCATACATTTTTGACAGTATAGTGAAAAAAAGTACATAAGTCTTGCTTTTAGCCATCATATTTCTTTTTTCTGTTAATGTCAGAAAAACACAAATATGAAGAAAAATACTGTCAGATGGCCTCACAAATGAGCCACCCCGCTGTTGTCAGTTGTTTGTTTTTACATATCTATTATGTAATATTGACCTATCCATGCGGGTAGAGCTTCTGTTATGATTTTCTCAGTTTTCTTCTTGTTTGTATCAGATCAATTAATGTGGGACTTTCCGTATCTCTAGTGGAGACCTTTGGGGTTTATGCGGGTCTAAAAGTTGTATAAGAGTGTTTACCAGTGCCATATTGAAAGTATGGGTGGGTTACTGCAGTATGAGTGTCAGACTGTACATGTGTTCCCTCCTAGATTTGCATTGCTGCCTTTACTGTAATCTAATGGAGCCTGACCTCTTGATTCTTTGCTCCAATTAGCTGCCATATCCCTGGAGATGACGTCTACAGCTAACAATCTGTCACATTTACTTGAAAAATTCCAAACACATCCACACGCAGAGTATTATTTGTATTTCATTGTTTTTCAGAAAACTATAAATAGTAGGTGATACAAACTACAGCATTAGAGTATTTTGTCATGTTTCTAATGGCACCTTCAACACACAAGTAGACTACTTACAAACAGATAAAGCCCTTCTCACATTAGTTGAGAAAGCACATTGTATCTCAGAAAAAAAGGTATTTTAGCATTCTGTCCCAGTATGGGGCTAAACAATCTGTAAGGAAGTTTTTGCAAATTGTCTTGGATGGTTTATAGGATTTATATTTAAATGTAAGGGTACATATTGTCCCTGTGTTGATAGTGTGTAGTTTACGCAAGTCGTGCAGCTCAGCCAACTGTCGACAATACATCTGTTTTGAAAAGATAATGACTGGTCGTCATGGCTACCAAGCTACTGAAGAGGCCATTTGGGAGATAGAGAGGCCTAATTAATTGCAGCAATTATGCATTTACATAAGTTGGACACAGGGGGGCACTCCTGCACAAGGTACAAAGTTTTGGTCAAGTCCATGTCTGTGAGCATCTCTTCAGGCCCACAGGCAGGCATGAATCCCAGTTCACTATTAATGCTTCCAGCGACTGCCACATACAAACACATTTACAGTTTCGTTATTGTGTGCCACAGTGTGCGGTATGTTTACATTGACTTCTTGTCTTGTGTGTGTTATTTTCTCCTGCCGCGGCCTCGCTGGTGCCCACAGAGCAGTTAGTGTTGACCACCATTAGGCAGGAGGCTTCTGAACTGCAGGACCCAGGCGAGGGCGCCAGCGCTACCATGCGTGTCTGCCTCACAGACAGGTTTGACAAAAGTGAGTTTGCTCGAATTAGACTGGATGACGCCCCATTTGTGTCCAGAGTCCCAAGGTGCATGTGGCCAAGCGGCCAGCAATTAGTAGCAGGTGTTTCCCAACCCCCGGCCCTCAAGAGCTACATTGTCTGGTTACTTACTAGAGTCTCTGGTTCTTATCTGAAAAGGTTAAGACATGATATTTCTGCTGTGGACCCTGAATAATCTGTAGCTCAGTGGGGCCTGGAGTGAATGCTGAACAGGCATTGAACCTTTCACTGCATGTGCTTGTAGAAAGTGCGATGGCCACTCATGTCAGACCATGCTGATGAAGACAGATGGATATGCACTGGGGTCTTGAAGCTAAACTTTCATTGTAAACACATGCATGCTGTTGAACACAGCACATGCTTTTGTGGACATGGCATGCTTGAATAGAGCATGTACATGAACACTGCTGCATCTGTGTATGACACATAAATGACTGAGTTGGATTTAGAGAGGAAATGGGGGAGTAGCAGCATGTTGGGGCCTTGCATGTTTTTTGGCAATAAAAGATGAACGTTCACCTGTTTGTGTGTGCGTGTGTGACAGAGTGCCCATAAAACTGTCAATGTGAGTGTGTATGTGCACATGCATACATTAGTTTAGTGTGTGTGTTTGTGTGCGTGCTGCATTGTCACCTGTAGGATTATCAGGTTATGGATTAGCAGCAGGTGAAGTTGCAGAGCAGACACAGAGGGGATTACCATGCTTGTTCAATCGGCTCGTAAGAGGCTTTCTTGCCTTACTTCCTACTCTGTTACGGTGGCATATGGACCCACTGGGTCTGCATGAGGCTAGGTCAACCAGGACCTGCAAATGCTTGAGGCTAGGTCAACCAGAACCTGCAAATGCTTGAGGCTAGGTCAACCAGGACCTGCAAATGCTTGAGGCTAGGTCAGCCAGGACCTGCAAATCGGGCCTGCGGGTCACCTAGGAGACCAGGACAGCCATGGGACGTAGGGTTCATCCAGACAGACGACGCTCTGTTGGTAATGCTTTTCTGACAACACTGCAGGGTTGGGGCCTGGACAGAACCATGTGGGGAAATATAATTTATTCTGTTAATTGGCCATGTCTCCAACTGAGGAAAACAAAACATGCTGAGATAAAATATGCATATTATATGCAAGATACTCTGATTTTGCATGCTTATTTCAGCTCTTGGCTGTGTTTAGAAGATGTGAAGTGCATCTTTATTAGACATGATTTAATTTAAACATGTAAGCTTCTCCACAAGTCATATTTGTGCCATTGAAAACACAATTCTGGCGGTTGCGCTACTTAACACAGTTGTTGACGAAGACTCCATGATAGTGACTGTTTCTTGAGTGAAGCCTAGGGCACAGCACCAAGGCAGAGCATCTGGTGAAATATGCTCTGCCATACTGGAAAATGTAGATGAATTATGCAGCCTGTCTTCATCCATTATTCAGTAGACTAGCCTGCTTTTAACACTGAAACTTTGGCTCCAGGCCAGGGCAACTTTGGCTCAGACCAAAACCAAAAGTTAATTCTCCATATTATATAAAGCTTGTGAATAGTGACATCTTTTTCCAATGACATACATGATGGATTTAATTGTCTGCCTTTTCAGACTGCATTGCCCTTGTTCTGCTTTCTGAAACAGGGGATTTTATCTGCCCACTGTGTAAAATGGCTTCTAATGACTAGTATTCATGTTAGAGAGATAGTAAAGGGGCTATTAAAATGTTCTACATATGGATGGAAGTTTGGCTAATTTATGCATTCGATTTTTTTTAAGGAAGGGAACACTTTTTGCTTTGACCTCACCAACCAAATGGGTAGCTAATAGTCTTGCTAGCAGGGTATGAGATCAGTGTTTATTGTGGGCAGGTCAGTCTAGTCTTACCTGTTTTGACCGCAGGTTATCAGATCTATGGTACCTGTACAGCTAGCCTGGGTTCTTCATGTGTAATTGACCTGGCTGTGCTCTGCTGGGGTTTGCTGCTGACTCATTGGTGGCAAATCAGTAATGAGTTACGGAGGTGACTGCGCCTCTACTCCATCAGCGATGAGTAACTGAGACATTGATCTTCTCAGAAATGAATCACAGCAGAAGTGGGCTGCTGAGAAATTGATCTGCTTTGAAAGGTAGGGCTTAGAGAGGGTGAGGAGTACAATTTTAAAGAGCTCTGTACGAACAGAAGTAAGCAACAAGATAGAGAAAAAGTAGTCGTTCATTAGGCAGGAGAAAAAGGTTTAAAAAGTAAAGAGGAATACTTTTCGACAGAAAAGGAACAATGACATTACAGGTAACAATGTGCATCGCCCTTCACTACCTTTTAACCTTGTATCATCCTTAATCATTTCCTTACAGTCACTCGCTGCCTTGATTGACCCCAGTGCCATTTGCAGTGTGTGCTGAGCTGTGATTGTGACCTATAGTTCTGTAGGTCCATAGGTAATAGCCTAGTCAGAGACAGAGATGAGGGATAGGCAGCTTATTATCATTTTGCTGGGATCGACTTTGACCCAGGCTCTCTGCCTTGTGCAGACACTTTGTGGGCTGTTGTGGGTCTGTTAACAGCGTTCTCAAGATCTCAATGCAGGTTTCTTTTGCAGTGGTATAATGACAAAGAAGTATACTACAATAAAAAAACTATAAGTATACCTCCTAATAATGCAAAAACCAAATAAATACCTCCCATTTAAATAATAATAAGTAATGTAATTATCATAGCTGTTTCCTGTAAACACACACATCCTAATGTCTCTTTAAAAAGAAAAATGGAAGTATGATGTGTCAATACTAGTGATAATCCAGTAGATAAGCCTGACTAGTTTTTGTATGGGTGGTTTTACAATTCCTCGCCTACTTGAGAACAATAAGCTTGAGTGTAATATAATGATATTTTGGTTATTGATGAGGGGAAAGAATGACCCGGATTGTAGTGCTTTAGAAATAGAGTTTCAGTACTGCAGAAATTCAATCTGCTAAACCCTGACAGTGCTTATTTGTTTCTAAATTATTTATTCAATTAGCCTGTTGTTGTTTTAACTTACAGCCTCATTCACAGAAAGACACACACACAATGCACAGATGCCAAGAACTGAAACGAATATCCCACACAAAAAATAAAGCCTACAATAATCCCATAATAGAGCTCACCAACAGCTAATATCTACAGGCACACCTCAAGGGCTTGTGGGAATAGAATTATCAGAATGAGTGGTTTACCTGTGGGTTTTCAGATAAATGCATTCTAGACAATATTCTTATATTTTATCTCATTACTGGAGATGCAGTATTAAACAAAATATCTGCATCTATGCAAACTAATGAGAAGGATGTAAAGAAAACCTGAAGTGAGTGAACACTGTTGTTGCGAAGGCATCACAGTGGAGGGGAAGCGACATGAAGTGATCTCCTGATGGATGGTTCCTGCTTTGGGGGACGTTATTTGACCCATCTGCCTGACCACAAGAACTTAAGGCGATACCAGGCTTCTGGCCCTTTAAAAGTGGAGTCCCGGCTTTGCCCCTCCGCAGCACTGAAGGAGCTCCATATGGCTTCCTCTTGTTGTATGCACCGGCAGCAGTGAGTCGCTCAGTCGGCATCAAATTAGAGGGAGGAGATCGTTCAAATCGCGCCCGTAAAAGGCTTCTCGAGGCGGCAGGTGGCCAGATGACACGGCTGCGGAGCTTGGCGTGGCAGTATCTTTCACCAGGGCCGGGAGCTTCCTCTGCAGCAAGGCCGAAGGAGGAGAGGGGAGGCACGGGCGTGCTGCTGCATCTGTCCTCGCCCAGGTTCGCCGTTGTTGTACCAGCTGAGTAAACTGTGGCGTCCAGACCTGTTTGCATTGCTCTCACTAACCCCACACTGTCCCTGCAGAACTGTACATTCACAGTATTCCGTCATTAGGCGCACTCGAGGAAGAAAAATGCCCCGCTCCTGGAGCTCATGCGGGGGTGAATGAGCGGAGATCACGACGCTTTAAAATGGTTGGAGATGACAAAGCCAGGCGGGCTGGGAGGCAGGGTGTGCACGAGAAGCGTGTTGCATCCTATTCTGTCACTTTTGGGTGTGATCA
>NC_045754.1:12495987-12505417 GCF_008692095.1 Etheostoma spectabile | reverse complement strand
TTTTTTTTTTTTTTTTTTTTGCCTTAATCACAGCCAGGATGTGCGCCGGGTCTTCTCTGTGTTACATGTGGACAAGTTGACGTGCTGATAAAACAGACAAACTCGGTGTGTTTGTTCGCTATTGTGCATCCCTCAGCACATCCATTATACGCGGGGGGTCCCGTGGGCGTCGCGAAACGCTCGTGTGCATTGACGGTACCTACATAATAATACTGAAAGACAAGGGGGGTGTTTATAACGGGAAACGTCATTGAATCGAGCCCGGCTTCAGCAGACATCAGCATACAGTAGCCGCAAGTACTAATTGGTCGCCTTTGCTTTTGAACCGTAAACCACGTCTCCCGTCTATGTCTCTGTGTCTTTCTCTCTCTCCCTCCGTCTCTCTCTCTATCTCTGTCTCACTGCCTCGCACTCACTCACTCAGCCTCGCCTCTCTCCCATCAATCCTACGGTGCAGGAGCTGCTTGCTCGTCCGGCGGTTACCGCAAGGCAGATGATGAGATGTCCGGGACCACTTCCCAGGCGGATCCCATAGACGCCACCGCGCGGACGGTGCTGCTCAACCGGCCACAGAATACCAAGTTCTGCGACAACCATGTCAGGTAGGTGTTTTACCGACAGCACGTTTTATCGTGATTCATGTTTTGTGGCTTGTATCATGCGCTGATTTGTACGGCGTGTACACTGGAAGTCAAATAGTAGCCTACTTGATGAACAGCCAGTAGAAAGAGTAGATCAAAAGTAATTTCATGTTTTATTTGTTTCCCAGAAGCTTTAATTTATGCTTAACCTTTGGTCATCTTATCTGATACTTTTTTTTATTTTTGTGTACTCAGAGGGAGATATATTTACTTTAATACAAGTTGTTTGCATGCCTGAGGGCAGGGTTCAGGGTCCGCTTGCATGGATTCTGTGTTTGGCTAAGGGAAAGTTCAGCATGGTGGGTATTTGCTCGGAAGGGCTTTACGCCCATGTTGACAGGTTAAAGGACAGCCTATCAAAGCCCGTTTAGCCATGTCTTTCTTTCTGGCATGCCATATGCCTAGTAGACTTTGGACCAATGATAATTTGATTTTTTTTCTTCTCTCCCTCTTAAACATATGGCTTTCTTTTATTTTTGCCTTAATTATAGTAACTTAAAAGAAAACCAATATGTTTATAAGCTTTAGTTTTACAATTACTACAATTGTACAGGTGAAACTCTATTGATAAGGCTATTTAATAACTCACCCATTAAGTTGCAGCTCGGCCTGCACCTCCCGGCCTGTCTGTAGTCCATTTGAGAATATCACTGAAACGTGCTTGGCTTAACAACTTAACATGACTGTGTTGCTTAATCAATATGTCCTAATAAATATTTAAGGCTGGGAATGAAAGTAAAGTAACTACACTTGCAGCCATTTACATAAATTTCAGAAAGTGCCCTAGCTGTGTCTGATTTCTCAGACTTTGGAGGTGTCATTTTTGTGGTCATGACTTTTTGTGGTCTGAAGTGGACTACAAATCTTGAACCACACTAAGAGTATCATATATGTTGCAGTGTTATATATTAAGGGTGTGACGAGATCTCGTTTTACGAGATCTCGCGAGATTAAAACGTGACGAGATTTCCGTCGAGGTGAAAAGTTGTCTGTGAGGCGATGTGATGTCAGCGTGATGGAGCGTGACATTACTATTGAAGATCCCCCTGCCATTTTAAGTCATTTTGTGGCAACATTTTGGTTTTCCTGCGGAAATGATAAACGGCGAAAGAGTGACAGACAAGACGAACAACATATTAAACATTGTAAGAAAAATGCCGTATACCGCGGCTAACACGAGCACTATGCAAAAACACTTCCAGCACACCCACAGCTCTCTACTAACTACTGCCCCGCGACGAACACTTAAAAAAAAATTTAAAAAATTGTTTCTGTTGCACTTGTAGTTTTAAGAGAGCAGTACTTTGGTTATTGATACACTTACTGTTTGCATTTAAAGTGTTATTTTTCTGTTATTTACACATTTATTTATTTTATTTATACTGTTTATTTTTATGTTCGGTTTGTGGAAAGGAGTTAGATTTCTCGTGTGAAATTGTTACAGGGCCAGAAGCCAGTTGGTAGAGTTTATACAAAACATTTTGCAGTGTTTGCACGTCCTTTTACTGCATAGAATTCATTAAAATAGTTTAAAAAAAACAATCATTAACATTCATCATTAATAGTTGATTTCAAAATGCACCTAAATTTACCATTGCCGTTGAAAGTATGGGTGGGTTACTGCAGTAGAGTGTCAGACTGTACATGTGTTCCCTCCTAGATTGCATTGCTGCCTTTACTGTAATCTAATGGAGCCTGACCTCTGATTCTTTGCTCCAAGCTGCCATATCCCTGGAGATGACGTCTACAGCTAACAACTGCACATTTACTTGAAAAATTCCAAACACATCCACACGCAGAGTATTATTTGTATTTCATTGTTTTTCAGAAAACTAAAATAGTAGGTGATACAAACTACACATTAGAGTATTTTGTCATGTTTCTAATGGCACCTTCAACACACACATAACTACTTACAAACAGATAAAGCCCTTCTCACATTAGTTGAAGCACATTGTATCTCAGAAAAAAAGGTATTTTAGCATTCTGTCCCATTATGGGGCTAAACAATCTGTAAGGAAGTTTTTGCAAATTGTCTTGGATGGTTTATAGGATTTATATTTAAATGTAAGGGTACATATGTCCCGGTTTGATAGTGTGTAGTTTACGCAAGTCGTGCAGCTCAGCAACTGTCGACAATACATCTGTTTTGAAAAGATAATGACTGGTCGTCATGGCTACCAACTACTGAAGAGCCATTTGGGAGATAGAGAGGCCTAATTAATTGCAGCAATTATGCATTTACATAAGTTGGACACAGGGGGGCACTCCTGCACAGGTACAAAGTTTTGGTCAAGTCCATGTCTGTGAGCATCTCTTCAGGCCCACAGGCAGCATGAATCCCAGTTCACTATTAATGCTCCAGCGACTGCCACATACAAACACATTTACAGTTTCGTTATTGTTGCCACGTGTGCGGTATGTTTACTTGACTTCTTGTCTTGTGTGTGTTATTTCTCCTGCCGCGCCTCGCTGGTGCCCACAGAGCAGTTAGTGTGACCACCATTAGGCAGGAGGCTTCTGAACTGCAGGACCCAGGCGAGGGCGCCAGCGCTACCATGCGTGTCTGCCTCACAGACAGGTTTGACAAAAGTGAGTTTGCTCGATTAGACTGGATACCCCCATTTGTGTCCAGAGTCCCAAGGTGCATGTGGCCAGCGGCCAGCAATTAGCAGGTGTTTCCAACCCCCGCCCTCAAGAGCTACATTGTCTGGTTCTTACTAGAGTCTTGGTTCTTATTGAAAAGGTTAAGACTGATATTCTGCTGTGGACCCTGAATAATCTGTGCTCAGTGGGGCCTGGAGTGAATGCTGAACAGGCATTGAACCTTTCACTGCATGTGCTTGTAGAAAGTGCGATGGCCACTCATGTCAGACCATGCTGATGAAGACATGATAGCACTGGGGTCTTGAGCTAAACTTTCATTGTAACACATGCATGCTGTTGAACACAGCACATGCTTTTGTGGACATGGCATGCTTGAATAAGCATGTACTGAACACTGCTGCATCTGTGTATGACACATAAATGACTGAGTTGGATTTAGAGAGGAAATGGGGGAGTAGCAGCATGTTGGGGCCTTGCATGTTTTTGGCAATAAAAAACGTTCACCTGTTTGTGTGTGCGTGTGTACAGAGTGCCCATAAAACTGTCATGTGAGTGTGTATGTGCACATGCTCCATAGTTTAGTGTGTGTGTTTGTGTGCGTGCTCATTGTCACCTGTAGGATTATCAGGTTATGGATTAGCAGCAGGTGAAGTTGCAGAGCAGACACAGAGGGGATTACCATGCTTGTTCAATCGGCTCGTAAGAGGCTTTCTTGCCTTACTTCCTACTCTGTTACGGTGGCATATGGACCCACTGGGTCGCATGAGGCTAGGTCAACCAGGACCTGCAAATGCTTGAGGCTAGTCAACCAAACCTGCAAATGCTTGAGGCTAGGTCAACCAGGACCTGCAAATGCTTGAGGCTAGGTCAGCCCGGACCTGCAAATCGGGCCTGCGGGTCACCTAGGAGACCAGGACAGCCATGGGACTTAGGTTCATCCAGACAGACGACGCTCTGTTGGTAATGCTTTTCTGACAACACTGCAGGGTTGGGCCCTGGACAGAACCATGTGAAATATAATTTATTCGTAATTGGCCTGTCTCCAACTGAGGAAACAAAAACATGCTGAATAAAATATGCATATTATATGCAAGATACTCTGATTTTGCATGCTTATTTCAGCTCTTGGCTGTGTTTAGAAGATGTGAAGCATCTTTATTAGACATGATTTAATTTAAACATGTAGCTTCTCCACAAGTCAATTTGTGCCATTGAAAACACAATTCTGGCGGTTGCTCTACTTAACACAGTTTTGACGAGACTCCATGATAGTGCCTGTTTCTTGGTGAAGCCTAGGCACACACCAAGGCAGAGCATCTGGTGAAATATGCTCTGCCATACTGGAAAATGTAGATGAATTATGCAGCCTGTTCTCATCCATTATTCAGTAGACTAGCCTTTTAACACTGAAACTTTGGCTCCAGGCCAGGGCAACTTTGGCTCAGACCAAAACCAAAAGTTATCTCCATATTATATAAAGCTTGTGATAGTGACATCTTTTTCCAATGACATACGATGGATTTAATTGTCTGCCTTTTCAGACTGCATGCCCTTGTTCTGCTTTCTGAAACAGGGGATTTTATCTGCCCACTGTGTAAAATGGCTTCTAATGACTAGTATTCATGTTAGAGAGATAGTAAGGGGCTATTAAAATGTTCTACATATGGATGGAAGTTTGGCTAATTTATCATTCGATTTTTTTTAGGAAGGGACACTTTTTGCTTTGACCTCACCAACCAAATGGGTAGCATAGTCTTGCTAGCAGGGTATGAGATCAGGGTTTATTGTGGGCAGGTCAGTCTAGTCTTACCTGTTTTGACCGCAGGTTATCAGATCTATGGTACCTGTACAGCTAGCCTGGTTCTCATGTGTAATTGACCTGGCTGTGCTCTGCTGGGGTTGCTGCTGACTCATTGGTGGCAAATCAGTAATGAGTTACGGAGGTGACTGCGCCTCTACTCCATCAGCGTTGAGTAACTGAGACATGATCTTCTCAGAAATGAATCACAGCAGAAGTGGGCTGCTGAGAAATTGATCTGCTTTGAAAGGTAGGGCTTAGAGAGGGTGAGGAGTACAATTTTAAAGAGCTCTGTACGAACAGAAGTAAGCAACAAGATAGAGAAAAAGTAGTCGTTCATTAGGCAGGAGAAAAAGGTTTAAAAGTAAAGAGGAATACTTTTCGACAGAAAAGGAACAATGACATTACAGGTAACAATGTGCATCGCCCTTCACTACCTTTTAACCTTGTATCATCCTTAATCATTCCTTACAGTCACTCGCTGCCTTGATTGACCCCAGTGCCATTTGCAGTGTGTCTGAGCTGTGATTGTGACCTAATGTTCTGTGGTCCATAGGTAATAGCCTAGTCAGAGACAGAGATAGAGGGATAGGCATCTATTATCATTTTGCTGGATCGACTTTGACCCAGGCTCTCGCCTTGTGCAGACACTTGTGGGCTGTTGTGGGTCTGTTAACAGCGTTCTCAAGATCTCAATGCAGGTTTCTTTGCAGTGGTATAATGACAAAGAGTATACTACAATAAAAAACTATAAGTATACCTCCTAATAATGCAAAACCAAATAAATACCTCCCATTTAAATAATAATAGTAATGTAATTATCATAGCTGTTTCCTGTAAACACCACAATCCTAATGTCTCTTTAAAAAGAAAATGGAGTATGATGTGTCAATACTAGTGTAATCCTAGATAAGCCTGACTAGTTTTTGTAGGGTGGTTTTACAATCCTCGCCTACTTGAAACAATAAGCTTGATGTAATATATGATATTTTGGTTATTGATGGGGAAAGAATGACCCGGATTGTAGTGCTTTAGAATAGAGTTTCAGTACTGCAGAAATTCAATCTGCTAAACCCTGACAGTGCTTATTTGTTTCTAAATTATTTATTCAATTAGCCTTTGTTGTTTTACTTACAGCCTCATTCACAGAAAGACACACACACAATGCACAGTGCCAAGAACTGAAACAATATCCCACCAAAAATAAAGCCTACAATAATCCCATAATAGAGCTCACCAACAGCTAATATCTACAGGCACACCTCAAGGCTTGTGGGAATAGAATTATCAGAAGTGGTTTACCTTGGGGTTTTCAGATAAAGCTTCTCACATATTCTTATATTTTATCTCATCTGGAGATGCATATTAACAAATATCTGCATCTATGCAAACTAATGAAAAGGATGTAAGAAAACCTGAAGTGAGTGAACACTGTTGTTGCGAAGGCATCACAGTGAGGGGAAGCGACATGAGTGATCTCTGATGGATGGTTCCTGCTTTGGGGACGTTATTTGACCCATCTGCCTGACCACAGAATTAAGGCGATACCAGGCTTCTGCCCTTTAAAGTGAGTCCCGGCTTTGCCCCTCCCAGCACTGAAGGAGCTCCATATGGCTTCCTCTTGTTGTATGCACCGGCAAGTGAGTCGCTCAGTCGCATCAATTAGAGGGAGGGATCGTTCAAATCGCGCCCGTAAAAGCTTCTCGAGGCGGCAGGTGCCAGATGACACGGCTGCGGAGCTTGGCTGGCAGTATCTTTCACCAGGGCGGGAGCTTCCTCTGCAGCAAGGCCGAAGGAGAGGGGAGGCACGGGCGTGCTGCTGCAGCTCCTCGCCCAGGTTCGCCGTTGTTGTACCAGCTGAGTAAACTGTGCGTCCAGACTGTTTGCATTGCTCTCACTAACCCCACACTGTCCCTGCAGAACTGTACATTCACAGTATTCCGTCATTAGGCGCCTCGAGAGAAAAAATGCCCCGCTCCTGGAGCTCATGCGGGTGAATGAGCGGAGATCACGACGCTTTAAAATGGTTGGAGTGACAGCCGGCGGGCTGGGAGGCAGGTGTGCACGAGAGCGTGTTGCATCCTATCTGTCACTTTTGGTGTGATCATTTTTTTTTTTTTTTTTTTTGCCTTAATCACAGCCAGGATGTGCGCCGGGTCTTCTCTGTGTTACATGTGGACAAGTTGACGTGCTGATAAAACAGACAAACTCGGTGTGTTTTGTTCGCTATTGTGCATCCCTCAGCACATCCATTATACGCGGGGGTCCGTGGGCGTCGCGAAACGCTCGTGTGCTTGCGCGGTACCTACATAATAATACTGAGACAAGGGGGTGTTATAACGGGAACGTCATTGAATCGAGCCCGGCTTCAGCAACATCAGCATACAGTAGCCGCAAGTACTAATTGGTCGCCTTTGCTTTTGAACCGTAAACCACGTCTCCCGTCTATGTCTCTGTTCTTTCTCTCTCTCCCTCCGTCCTCTCTCTACTCTGTCTCACTGCCTCGCACTCCTCACTCAGCCTCGCCTCTCCCTCATCCTACGGTGCAGGAGCTGCTTGCTCGTCCGGCGGTTACGCAAGGCAGATGATGAGATGTCCGGGACCACTTCCCAGGAGCCCATAGACGCCACCCGCGGACGGTGCTGCTCAACGCGCCACAGAATACCAAGTTCTGCGACAACCATGTCAGGTAGGTGTTTTACCGACAGCACGTTTTATCGTATTCATGTTTTGTGGCTTGTATCATGCGCTGATTTGTACGGCGTGTACACTGGAAGTCAATAGTAGCCTCTTGATGAACAGCCTAGAAAGATTAGATCAAAAGTAATTTCTGTTTATTTGTTTCCCAGAAGCTTTAATTTATGCTTAACCTTTGGTCATCTTTGATACTTTTTTTTATTTTTGTGTACTAGAGGGAGATATATTACTTTAATACAAGTTGTTTGCATGCCTGAGGCAGGGTTCAGGGTCCGCTTGCATGGATTCTGTGTTTGGCTAAGGGAAAGTTCAGCATGGTGGTATTGCTCGGAAGGGCTTTACGCCCATGTTGACAGGTTAAAGGACAGCCTATCAAAGCCCGTTTAGCCATGTCTTTCTTCTGGCATGCCATATGCCTAGTAGACTTTGGACCAATATAATTTGATTTTTTTTCTTCTCTCCCTCTTAAACATATGGCTTCTTTTATTTTGCCTTAATTATAGTAACTTAAAAGAAAACCTATGTTTTAAGCTTTAGTTTTACAATTACTACAATTGTACAGGTGAAACTCTATTGATAAGGCTATTTATAACTCACCCATTAAGTTGCAGCTCGGCCTGCACCTCCCGGCCTGTCTGTAGTCCATTGAGAATATCACTGAAACGTGCTTGGCTTAACAACTTAACATGACTGGTTGCTTAATCATATGTCCTAATAAATATTTAGGCTGGGAATGAAAGTAAAGTAACTACACTTGCAGCCATTTACATAATTTCAGAAAGTGCCCTAGCGTGGTCTGATTTCTCAGACTTTGAGGTGTCATTTTTGGTCATGACTTTTTGTGGTCTGAAGTGGACTACAAATCTTGAACCACACTAAGAGTATCATATATGTTGCAGTGTTATATTAAGGGTGTGACGAGATCTCGTTTTACGAGATCTCGCGAGATTAAAACGTGACGAGATTTCCGTCGAGTGAAAGTTGTCTCGTGAGGCGATGTGATGTCAGCGTGATGGAGCGTGACTACATTGAAGATCCCCTGCCACTTTTAAGTCATTTTGTGGCAACATTTTGGTTTTCCTGCGGAAATGATAAACGGCGAAAGAGACAGACAAGACGAACACAATATGTAAACATTGTAGAAAAAATGCCGTATACCGCGGCTAACACGAGCACTAGTCAAAACACTTCCAGCACCACCACAGCTCTCACTAACTACTGCCCCCGCGACGAAAACATTAAAAAAATTTAAAAAATTGTTTCTGTTGCACTTGTAGTTTTAAGAGAGCAGTACTTTGGTTATTGATACACTTACTGTTTGCATTTAAAGTGTTATTTTTCTGTTATTTACACATTTATTTATTTATTATACTGTTTATTTTTTATGTTCGGTTGTGGAAAGGAGTTAGATTTCTCGTGTGAAATTGTTACAGGCGAAGCCAGTTGTAGATTTTATACAAAACATTTTGCATGGTTTGCACGTCCTTTACTGCATAGAATCATTAAAATAGTTTAAAAAAACAATCATAACATTCATCATTAAGTGATTTCAAAATGCACCTAAATTGTTTTGCATTTTGTGATTTTCAGTTGATTAAAAAAACTATTTTCCATTCATATATTTCATCGAGGATTTCTTTAATTTTTTTTTTTTAAATCTCGTCTCGTCTCGTTCTCGTGAACCCAG
>NC_045754.1:12486321-12495962 GCF_008692095.1 Etheostoma spectabile | reverse complement strand
ACCCAATCTCGTGATGTGTCTCGTCTCGTGGAGTAAGCGTCTCGTCACACCCCTATTATATATACATTTCTTATATTGTGATGTGTCTTGATGGCCCCCTGTGGTTCCACCATGACCGCCGCAGTGAATTTCCTGCTTGTATGTTAATCTGTCATGAGCAGAGAAGTGCAACGACATGTACTGAAGTCTCGATCATAAGCGTCATCCCAGCTATCACCTGCACATTTTATGGGTTCTGTTGTGGTTATACATACTAAGTCGCAGGCATGTATTGGAGTTTGAATTAGGCAGATGGCAATTTAATTTGTCCCTTGTCCAACCTTTTATTATTCCTATATAACTGCCTGGCGCCATAGGGAGCTCTGGGCTCATGCTCTGTGAGTTGGAGACTTGTCAGATGATATTCAGTGGTCTACCGTTGCCGTTGCGAGATTTAATTTCACTTTTAAAAGAGCCTATTTCAGCTCTACGAATAAGATTAAGGCAAGTACTCCCTGGCTCACCTGATTGGATCACATGTGGTGTTCTGCCCCTCGCTTTATGCTGATTGGAGAGTCAAGAGCACTCTGATGTCCCTGTGTTTCTGTAATTCTTTAATCGATGTTTGAAAGGTTCAATAGCATTATTGATTTTTCTGAGATTAAGGCCTTGTAGCTTTTATCTGTGTACTCGCCTCCCCCTCACTCCCTAGGTACTTTCTACTTCCATATTTCATTGTATGCTGTTGTGTTTACACTGAGCATTAGTGCTGCTTTCCTGTGCTTTAGTATTCTTTGGAAAAGATATGAAATAATGTGAGTAAATAATGTTTAGCTGAATCACACGTTCCATTCTAATGATGCATCAAAAATTAAATCAAAGTTGTCGCGGAAATTAAAACTGGCAATTACTTAACAAACAATTGTATTTTCAACAAATCTACCTGCTTGTGTATTGCTTGTGTTCTTCCACTTGGAGGGATGACTCCTCTCTGACCTCAGGCCAGTGTTTTCTTTTGGCCTGTAATATAGGAAGAACACTGACCTTTTTTAATAAAAAACATGACAGCAGCAGGGGAGCCTCACCCCTGCAGCTAACAGCTGCTAACACCACCAGCAAATTGGACATCTATAGTATGAAGTGTGTGTGTGTGTGTGTGTGTGTGTGTGTGTGTGTGTGTGTGTGTGTGTACCATTGCCGTTGAAAGTAGGGTGGGTTACTGCAGTATGAGTGTCAGACTGTACATGTGTTCCCTCCTAGATTGCATTGCTGCCTTTACTGTAATCTAATGGAGCCTGACCTCTGATTCTTTGCTCCAAGCTGCCATATCCCTGGAGATGACGTCTACAGCTAACACTGTCACATTTACTTGAAAAATTCCAAACACATCCACACGCAGAGTATTATTTGTATTTCATTGTTTTTCAGAAAACTAAAATAGTGGTGATACAAACTACACATTAGAGTATTTTGTCATGTTTCTAATGGCACCTTCAACCACACATAACTACTTACAAACAGATAAAGCCCTTCTCACATTAGTTGAAGCACATTGTATCTCAGAAAAAAAGGTATTTTAGCATTCTGTCCCATTATGGGGCTAAACAATCTGTAAGGAAGTTTTTGCAAATTGTCTTGGATGGTTTATAGGATTTATATTTAAATGTAAGGGTACATATGTCCCGTGTGTTGATAGTGTGTAGTTTACGCAAGTCGTGCAGCTCAGCAACTGGTCGACAATACATCTGTTTTGAAAAGATAATGACTGGTCGTCATGGCTACCAACTACTGAAGAGCCATTTGGGAGATAGAGAGGCCTAATTAATTGCAGCAATTATGCATTTACATAAGTTGGACACAGGGGGGCACTCCTGCACAGGTACAAAGTTTTGGTCAAGTCCATGTCTGTGAGCATCTCTTCAGGCCCACAGGCAGCATGAATCCCAGTTCACTATTAATGCTCCAGCGACTGCCACATACAAACACATTTACAGTTTCGTTATTGTTGCCACGTGTGCGGTATGTTTACTTGACTTCTTGTCTTGTGTGTGTTATTTCTCCTGCCGCGCCTCGCTGGTGCCCACAGAGCAGTTAGTGTGACCACCATTAGGCAGGAGGCTTCTGAACTGCAGGACCCAGGCGAGGGCGCCAGCGCTACCATGCGTGTCTGCCTCACAGACAGGTTTGACAAAAGTGAGTTTGCTCGATTAGACTGGATACCCCCATTTGTGTCCAGAGTCCCAAGGTGCATGTGGCCAGCGGCCAGCAATTAGCAGGTGTTTCCAACCCCCGCCCTCAAGAGCTACATTGTCTGGTTCTTACTAGAGTCTTGGTTCTTATTGAAAAGGTTAAGACTGATATTCTGCTGTGGACCCTGAATAATCTGTGCTCAGTGGGGCCTGGAGTGAATGCTGAACAGGCATTGAACCTTTCACTGCATGTGCTTGTAGAAAGTGCGATGGCCACTCATGTCAGACCATGCTGATGAAGACATGATAGCACTGGGGTCTTGAGCTAAACTTTCATTGTAACACATGCATGCTGTTGAACACAGCACATGCTTTTGTGGACATGGCATGCTTGAATAAGCATGTACTGAACACTGCTGCATCTGTGTATGACACATAAATGACTGAGTTGGATTTAGAGAGGAAATGGGGGAGTAGCAGCATGTTGGGGCCTTGCATGTTTTTTGGCAATAAAAAACGTTCACCTGTTTGTGTGTGCGTGTGTACAGAGTGCCCATAAAACTGTCAATGTGAGTGTGTATGTGCACATGCTCCATAGTTTAGTGTGTGTGTTTGTGTGCGTGCTCATTGTCACCTGTAGGATTATCAGGTTATGGATTAGCAGCAGGTGAAGTTGCAGAGCAGACACAGAGGGGTTACCATGCTTGTTCAATCGGCTCGTAAGAGGCTTTCTTGCCTTACTTCCTACTCTGTTACGGTGGCATATGGACCCACTGGGTCGCATGAGGCTAGGTCAACCAGGACCTGCAAATGCTTGAGGCTAGTCAACCAAACCTGCAAATGCTTGAGGCTAGGTCAACCAGGACCTGCAAATGCTTGAGGCTAGGTCAGCCCGGACCTGCAAATCGGGCCTGCGGGTCACCTAGGAGACCAGGACAGCCATGGGACTTAGGTTCATCCAGACAGACGACGCTCTGTTGGTAATGCTTTTCTGACAACACTGCAGGGTTGGGCCCTGGACAGAACCATGTGAAATATAATTTATTCGTAATTGGCCTGTCTCCAACTGAGGAAACAAAAACATGCTGAGATAAAATATGCATATTATATGCAAGATACTCTGATTTTGCATGCTTATTTCAGCTCTTGGCTGTGTTTAGAAGATGTGAAGCTCTTTATTAGACATGATTTAATTTAAACATGTAGCTTCTCCACAAGTCAATTTGTGCCATTGAAAACACAATTCTGGCGGTTGCTCTACTTAACACAGTTTTGACGAGACTCCATGATAGTGCCTGTTTCTTGGTGAAGCCTAGGGCACACACCAAGGCAGAGCATCTGGTGAAATATGCTCTGCCATACTGGAAAATGTAGATGAATTATGCAGCCTGTTCTCATCCATTATTCAGTAGACTAGCCTTTTAACACTGAAACTTTGGCTCCAGGCCAGGGCAACTTTGGCTCAGACCAAAACCAAAAGTTATCTCCATATTATATAAAGCTTGTGATAGTGACATCTTTTTCCAATGACATACGATGGATTTAATTGTCTGCCTTTTCAGACTGCATGCCCTTGTTCTGCTTTCTGAAACAGGGGATTTTATCTGCCCACTGTGTAAAATGGCTTCTAATGACTAGTATTCATGTTAGAGAGATAGTAAGGGGCTATTAAAATGTTCTACATATGGATGGAAGTTTGGCTAATTTATCATTCGATTTTTTTTAGGAAGGGACACTTTTTGCTTTGACCTCACCAACCAAATGGGTAGCATAGTCTTGCTAGCAGGGTATGAGATCAGGGTTTATTGTGGGCAGGTCAGTCTAGTCTTACCTGTTTTGACCGCAGGTTATCAGATCTATGGTACCTGTACAGCTAGCCTGGTTCTCATGTGTAATTGACCTGGCTGTGCTCTGCTGGGGTTGCTGCTGACTCATTGGTGGCAAATCAGTAATGAGTTACGGAGGTGACTGCGCCTCTACTCCATCAGCGTTGAGTAACTGAGACATGATCTTCTCAGAAATGAATCACAGCAGAAGTGGGCTGCTGAGAAATTGATCTGCTTTGAAAGGTAGGGCTTAGAGAGGGTGAGGAGTACAATTTTAAAGAGCTCTGTACGAACAGAAGTAAGCAACAAGATAGAGAAAAAGTAGTCGTTCATTAGGCAGGAGAAAAAGGTTTAAAAGTAAAGAGGAATACTTTTCGACAGAAAAGGAACAATGACATTACAGGTAACAATGTGCATCGCCCTTCACTACCTTTTAACCTTGTATCATCCTTAATCATTCCTTACAGTCACTCGCTGCCTTGATTGACCCCAGTGCCATTTGCAGTGTGTCTGAGCTGTGATTGTGACCTAATGTTCTGTGGTCCATAGGTAATACCTAGTCAGAGACAGAGATGAGGGATAGGCATCTATTATCATTTTGCTGGATCGACTTTGACCCAGGCTCTCGCCTTGTGCAGACACTTGTGGGCTGTTGTGGGTCTGTTAACAGCGTTCTCAAGATCTCAATGCAGGTTTCTTTGCAGTGGTATAATGACAAAGAGTATACTACAATAAAAAACTATAAGTATACCTCCTAATAATGCAAAACCAAATAAATACCTCCCATTTAAATAATAATAGTAATGTAATTATCATAGCTGTTTCCTGTAAACACCACAATCCTAATGTCTCTTTAAAAAGAAAATGGAGTATGATGTGTCAATACTAGTGTAATCCTAGATAAGCCTGACTAGTTTTTGTAGGGTGGTTTTACAATCCTCGCCTACTTGAAACAATAAGCTTGATGTAATATATGATATTTTGGTTATTGATGGGGAAAGATGACCCGGATTGTAGTGCTTTAGAATAGAGTTTCAGTACTGCAGAAATTCAATCTGCTAAACCCTGACAGTGCTTATTTGTTTCTAAATTATTTATTCAATTAGCCTTTGTTGTTTTACTTACAGCCTCATTCACAGAAAGACACACACACAATGCACAGATGCCAAGAACTGAAACAATATCCCACCAAAAATAAAGCCTACAATAATCCCATAATAGAGCTCACCAACAGCTAATATCTACAGGCACACCTCAAGGCTTGTGGGAATAGAATTATCAGAAGTGGTTTACCTTGGGGTTTTCAGATAAAGCTTCTCACATATTCTTATATTTTATCTCATCTGGAGATGCATATTAACAAATATCTGCATCTATGCAAACTAATGAAAAGGATGTAAGAAAACCTGAAGTGAGTGAACACTGTTGTTGCGAAGGCATCACAGTGAGGGGAAGCGACATGAGTGATCTCTGATGGATGGTTCCTGCTTTGGGGACGTTATTTGACCCATCTGCCTGACCACAGAATTAAGGCGATACCAGGCTTCTGCCCTTTAAAGTGAGTCCCGGCTTTGCCCCTCCCAGCACTGAAGGAGCTCCATATGGCTTCCTCTTGTTGTATGCACCGGCAAGTGAGTCGCTCAGTCGCATCAATTAGAGGGAGGGATCGTTCAAATCGCGCCCGTAAAAGCTTCTCGAGGCGGCAGGTGCCAGATGACACGGCTGCGGAGCTTGGCTGGCAGTATCTTTCACCAGGGCGGGAGCTTCCTCTGCAGCAAGGCCGAAGGAGAGGGGAGGCACGGGCGTGCTGCTGCAGCTCCTCGCCCAGGTTCGCCGTTGTTGTACCAGCTGAGTAAACTGTGCGTCCAGACTGTTTGCATTGCTCTCACTAACCCCACACTGTCCCTGCAGAACTGTACATTCACAGTATTCCGTCATTAGGCGCCTCGAGAGAAAAAATGCCCCGCTCCTGGAGCTCATGCGGGGTGAATGAGCGGAGATCACGACGCTTTAAAATGGTTGGAGATGACAGCCGGCGGGCTGGGAGGCAGGTGTGCACGAGAGCGTGTTGCATCCTATCTGTCACTTTTGGTGTGATCATTTTTTTTTTTTTTTTTTTTGCCTTAATCACAGCCAGGATGTGCGCCGGGTCTTCTCTGTGTTACATGTGGACAAGTTGACGTGCTGAAAAACAGACAAACTCGGTGTGTTTTGTTCGCTATTGTGCATCCCTCAGCACATCCATTATACGCGGGGGTCCGTGGGCGTCGCGAAACGCTCGTGTGCTTGCGCGGTACCTACATAATAATACTGAGACAAGGGGGTGTTATAACGGGAACGTCATTGAATCGAGCCCGGCTTCAGCAACATCAGCATACGTAGCCGCAAGTACTAATTGGTCGCCTTTGCTTTTGAACCGTAAACCACGTCTCCCGTCTATGTCTCTGTTCTTTCTCTCTCTCCCTCCGTCCTCTCTCTACTCTGTCTCACTGCCTCGCACTCCTCACTCAGCCTCGCCTCTCCCTCATCCTACGGTGCAGGAGCTGCTTGCTCGTCCGGCGGTTACGCAAGGCAGATGATGAGATGTCCGGGACCACTTCCCAGGAGCCCATAGACGCCACCCGCGGACGGTGCTGCTCAACGCGCCACAGAATACCAAGTTCTGCGACAACCATGTCAGGTAGGTGTTTTACCGACAGCACGTTTTATCGTATTCATGTTTTGTGGCTTGTATCATGCGCTGATTTGTACGGCGTGTACACTGGAAGTCAATAGTAGCCTACCTTGATGAACAGCCTAGAAAGATAGATCAAAAGTAATTTCTTTTATTTGTTTCCCAGAAGCTTTAATTTATGCTTAACCTTTGGTCATCTTTGATACTTTTTTTTATTTTTGTGTACTCAGAGGGAGATATATTACTTTAATACAAGTTGTTTGCATGCCTGAGGCAGGGTTCAGGGTCCGCTTGCATGGATTCTGTGTTTGGCTAAGGGAAAGTTCAGCATGGTGGTATTGCTCGGAAGGGCTTTACGCCCATGTTGACAGGTTAAAGGACAGCCTATCAAAGCCCGTTTAGCCATGTCTTTCTTCTGGCATGCCATATGCCTAGTAGACTTTGGACCAATATAATTTGATTTTTTTTCTTCTCTCCCTCTTAAACATATGGCTTCTTTTATTTTGCCTTAATTATAGTAACTTAAAAGAAAACCTATGTTTTAAGCTTTAGTTTTACAATTACTACAATTGTACAGGTGAAACTCTATTGATAAGGCTATTTAATAACTCACCCATTAAGTTGCAGCTCGGCCTGCACCTCCCGGCCTGTCTGTAGTCCATTGAGAATATCACTGAAACGTGCTTGGCTTAACAACTTAACATGACTGGTTGCTTAATCATATGTCCTAATAAATATTTAGGCTGGGAATGAAAGTAAAGTAACTACACTTGCAGCCATTTACATAATTTCAGAAAGTGCCCTAGCGTGGTCTGATTTCTCAGACTTTGGAGGTGTCATTTTTGGGTCATGACTTTTTGTGGTCTGAAGTGGACTACAAATCTTGAACCACACTAAGAGTATCATATATGTTGCAGTGTTATATTAAGGGTGTGACGAGATCTCGTTTTACGAGATCTCGCGAGATTAAAACGTGACGAGATTTCCGTCGAGTGAAAGTTGTCTCGTGAGGCGATGTGATGTCAGCGTGATGGAGCGTGACTACATTGAAGATCCCCTGCCACTTTTAAGTCATTTTGTGGCAACATTTTGGTTTTCCTGCGGAAATGATAAACGGCGAAAGATGACAGACAAGACGAACACAATATGTAAACATTGTAGAAAAAAATGCCGTAACCGCGGCTAACACGAGCACTAGTCAAAACACTTCCAGCACCACCACAGCTCTCACTAACTACTGCCCCCGCGACGAAAACATTAAAAAAATTTAAAAAATTGTTTCTGTTGCACTTGTAGTTTTAAGAGAGCAGTACTTTGGTTATTGATACACTTACTGTTTGCATTTAAAGTGTTATTTTTCTGTTATTTACACATTTATTTATTTATTATACTGTTTATTTTTTATGTTCGGTTGTGGAAAGGAGTTAGATTTCTCGTGTGAAATTGTTACAGGCGAAGCCAGTTGTAGATTTTATACAAAACATTTTGCATGGTTTGCACGTCCTTTACTGCATAGAATCATTAAAATAGTTTAAAAAAACAATCATAACATTCATCATTAAGTGATTTCAAAATGCACCTAAATTGTTTTGCATTTTGTGATTTTCAGTTGATTAAAAAAACTATTTTCCATTCATATATTTCATCGAGGATTTCTTTAATTTTTTTTTTTTAAATCTCGTCTCGTCTCGTTCTCGTGAACCCATCTCGTGTGTGTCTCGTCTCGTGGATGTAAGCGTCTCGTCACACCCCTATTATATTACATTTTCTATTGTGATGTGTCTTGATGGCCCCCTGTGGTTCCACCAGAACGCCGCAGTGAATTTCCTGCTTGTAGTTAATCTGTCATGAGCAAGAAGTGCAACGACATGTACTGAATTCCATCATGCGTCATCCAGCTATCACCTGCACATTTTATGGGTTCTGTTGTGGTTATACATACTAAGTCGCAGGCATGTATTGGATGGTTTGAATTAGGCAGATGGCAATTTATTTGTCCCTTGCCAACCTTTTATTATTCCTATATAACTGCCTGGCGCCATAGGGAGCTCTGGGCTCATGCTCTGTGAGTTGGAGACTGGTCAGATGATATTCAGGTGTCTACCGTTGCCGTTGCGGATTTAATTTCACTTTTAAAAGCCTATTTCAGCTCTACGAATAAGATTAAGGCAAGTACTCCCTGGCTCCACCTGATTGGATCACATGTGGTGTCTGCCCCTCGCTTTATGCTGATTGGAGAGTCAAGAGCACTCTGATGTCCCGTGTTTCTGTAATTCTTAATCGATGTTTGAAAGGTTCAATAGCATTATTGATTTTCTGAGATTAAGGCCTTGTAGCTTTTATCTGTGACTCGCCTCCCCCTCACCCCTAGGTACTTTCTACTTCCATATTTCATTGTATGCTGTGTTTTTACACTGAGCATTAGTGCTGCTTTCCTGTGCTTAGTATTCTTTGAAAGATATGAAATAAGTGAGTAAATAATGTTTAGCTGAATCACCGTTCCATTCTAATGATGCATCAAAAATTAAATCAAAGTTGTCGCGGAAATTAAACTGGCAATTACTTAACAAACAATTGTATTTTCAACAAATCTACCTCTTGTGTATTGCTTTGGTTCTTCCACTTGGAGGGATGACTCCTCTCTGACCTCAGGCCAGTGTTTTCTTTTGCCTGTAATAGAAGACCACTGACCTTTTTTAATAAAAAACATGACAGCAGCAGGGGAGCCTCACCCCTGCAGCTAACAGCTGCTAACACCACCAGCAAATTGGACATCTATAGTATGATGTGTGTGTGTGTGTGTGTGTGTGTGTGTGTGTGTGTGTGTGTGTGTGTGTGTGTGTGTGTGTGTGTGTGTGTGTGTGTGTGTGTGTGTGTGTGTGTGTGTGTGTGTGTGTGTGTGTGTGTGTGTGTGTGTGTGTGTGTGTGTGTGTGTGTGTGTGTGTGTGTGTGTGTGTGTGTTTTTTGTGTTGG
>NC_045754.1:12484225-12486296 GCF_008692095.1 Etheostoma spectabile | reverse complement strand
TGTGTGTGTGTGTGTGTGTGTGTGTGTGTGTGTGTGTGTGTGTGTGTGTGTTATCAATTGTCTTTGATTAGATTAAGGCATCTTTATCTGCTGGATCATAGGTGTAGTATCACTAACTCGGAGGTATCCAGAGCATTAGGGTCAGGACACTGTGTGTGTGTGTGTGTGTGTGTGCGCGCGCGAGACAGACTAACAGCTGTTGCTACTCTGTTTGGTGTGTAATGTCCTGCTCTTTGTAGTTTTTTGTCTGTGTGACTGAGGCAGACGGAAAAAGTGGTTACGGGTGTTAAGGGAAAAACTCAACTCATTCTTACACGTGGAGAAGGTTCAGGAGATTAATGACTTATACAGAAGCATTTAATGAACACTCAACTGAGGAGACCGTTAGGCAGGCAGTACAGTTTACCCTCGATGTTTATTCTGCAGTGCCATCCCAACTCTTTAAAGTTCCTGTCTTCCTAAAGGTGTATTTAAACTCATGCTGGAGGTGTTAAGTTTAGCTGAACCTTAAACAAAGATACTAAAGCCTAGTTCAGCCTATCGCTCTCTCTGGAAAGTGTGCTAAAGTGTGGCTGGCCCACTAACCTCCAAAAGGAGACAGTCCTGAGACAAAACATTCCCTTATCATGTAGCTGCCTACGTAGACACCTTGAATCTGTAGTTAGACAAACCATTATACAGGAAGAGGTTCGGTGGTTAGAGACTGGCCAAATATTCTGATTGCCTGTCCTGTGACCAATGAATGACACAGTGTTGTCTAAGCTTTCCCTTTTCCACAACATGGTGTTTCTGGAAATTCCAGCACAACGGGTTCATCTCCTTGGAGATTCTGAACTATGATGGAGGTTATTTTTTCCAACTCAGTGCTTGCACTTGATGCACATACACAAACACCCACAAACACAACATCCATTACACAAATGTCTTTGCAGAAGCTCCTACTGTTCACTGAGAGCATAAAAGAAAAAAACAAGGCAGGCCTTGACTTGAAGGTTAACTTTTTTTTTTTAGCCTCTCTAAAAGCTCTTACAGTAGCTCCTGGCAATAACAAGGCTAATCAATACAGTTTTCTGATCAATGCAATTGATTGACAGACAAGTTGAGGTGCACAAGGTTGCTTGCACCTATTTTACGGGAAGCTGGTTCTAAATTTAGATTGCTGGATTTAAAGTATTGGTCTATTTATAGGTGTGATGTGTGTGCACCCCATAATGGCTCAGTTTGCTCTCTCTGACCATTATTGAGTGTTTCTAATAGATTTTCAGGTGCTGCAATATTAAAACCTAAATGGAGTCTTTTATTCATTTAAGGTAATGCCGTTTGAGCAAAGTCAGGCGAAAACTATCATTAGCACACAATTTATTCATGAATTCCTATTTTTGCTAATGCACACCCTGGCTCCATTTTCCTCAAGTTTCCTTTCCTCTTGTCTTCTTCTGCAGTACCACCAAGTATGGGGTTCTCACCTTCCTGCCCCGGTTCCTGTATGAGCAGATCCGGCGGGCTGCCAACGCCTTTTTCCTGTTCATCGCACTCATGCAGGTAAACCCCAGACACCAAACATTTACGACAGTGATCAGCGCTGTAGGCCCCGACATGTTTGGTTGAAGTTGAATTGATTCTGTGGCCCACACAGGCTTTATATGACACAGTATGAAAAGTCTTTTCTAAAACATTTCAGGACTCCCACAGGCCCAGCTATTTTTAAAATACCGAGTTATGGATATGGCAAAAGTTAAGATTTGGTACTTTTTTTTTCAGAAAGGCTTAAGGATGAAAGTACAAGATAAATATGAATCATGAATATTTCACAAAAGTGTCACATCATAGGCTGTGTCACAATGAATATATCAACATTAGATTATACTAATTGACTCATTTGCAAAACATGAATAAGACATTTTTATTCATCATTTTCCTTACAACGTGTTTAGTCCAATGGCAACTTTTTGACTGTTTCTAAACTGAAAAAGAAGAAATTTGATCATTGGAGATCACTAATCCCACTCTTTAGTTGCTATCTGATTGGTTGACAATACTGTCTTCCCCAAGATTGGGAGGAGAAAACAGC
>NC_045754.1:12481066-12484215 GCF_008692095.1 Etheostoma spectabile | reverse complement strand
CCCCCCCCCCCCCCCCCTCCCTCAAAGATGCATTATACATAACACTCACTATACTCCACTGCCTTGTCTAATGTTTATCTGCGCCATCACAGTATCGGTCCATAATGGGTGTTTTGCACTATTCAACATTCCCTATCAGCAATGAATTCTGAGTGCTGCCTCTCTTGACTCTTACCAGCAAATCCCTGATGTATCACCGACCGGTCGTTACACCACACTGGTCCCACTCATCTTCATCCTCACTGTAGCCGGGATCAAAGAGATGATAGAGGACTATGTGAGTACCACAGTACTACCTGCTATTATGGGCTGACTTTACTACTTTTTTTTGTTTTGTTTGACCTTTTTTAAAGTGTAGGAGATAGAAAAAAATCATATGGGGATCTTAAAAGCTATTACATCTTTATTTGTATCTTTACAGAAAAGACACAAAGCAGACAACACAGTAAACAAGAAGAAGACAACAGGTATCATCTGCGTGTCTGTGCTTGGTACTGTACACCAACTGTCGGTGCGCTTTTTCCATGAGTGTGCTTGCGTCTATTTGTGTGGGTTTTGTTTTTCTTTCATGGCTGAGTGAACGGCTGTTGTCTGTCACTCACCATAGTGCGGGCCCCAGACAAAATGTTTAGTGGCTATGAATACTGAATGAGTGCTGCTCTATAGGCTGACTGATGGCTGTGTTGTCCTTGTCTCTCAGTGCTGCGCAACGGAGCCTGGCAGACGATCATCTGGAAACAGGTATCTCAATCATCACAGACTTCATCTTTGTTGCTCTCTCACTCATCACTACTGCGCTTTGCCTTTCTCTCTGGCTCACTTAATTTTACAATTCAATTTAACATACTTTATTGGCATGAATGATGTAAAATAATACTGTAAGGAGCCTCTAAGAAGTGCAAGCTTAAAAGATACATTTCTTCTGAAAATAGAAAATAATAGTATGTAAATTAGCAAACTAAACTACTTTTAAGCAAAAACATTGCTGTAGATATAAGATAATGCATAGTAGGCAAGATAGGCTGCATTTGCAGGAACAGTCATAAAACAGTGGTCTAGTTTTTTTTTTTATTACATAAAATCTTTTGGAATGTTATTAAATGGTTACACCTGTCTCAATCTCACCTCTGAAGTTATTCCATATTTTCTTCTCTTTTGGTTTCCAGGATTTCTTGTGTTCCACTTCTTGTGGCTAGACTGTAGTCTCTCAGTCTGTTTGATCAGGAGCAGTCTATACTTTGGGTTCCTGACAGTAGAAAGATACTATCCCACTTAGTATTTATAATGTTTTAGGGCCAGATAATAAGTGAGTTAGTGGGTGATTTTCTTTTACAATATTCCACTTAACTTTGTTAAATAATTAGGTTTTCTGCAGTTCATCTGAACCAGTGAGTCTAATGTCCTTTTCACACAAAGCTTTTTCTTCCAGTGCAATCTCTGCCAAGTCATAGTTGCCTAAACAAAATAAACCCTCAGTACAATACATGTTCACAGTATGTTCTTGTACAACAAATGCACGACTATTTATTTGGGATGTGGTCTTCATCTTGAATGTACTCATTAACTCCAGTCCAGCTGTGTACAGTACAGTTTTGCTCCAGCAGGTCAAATCAAATCAAATGTAGTGTAGAGCAGGAATGTGGCCCTTTGTTATTCAGGGTCAGAAAAGGTGAAGGAATTTGTTCCAGCTGCCCTGCTAACTCAATTATTTTCATGTTAAAGAGAGATGGTGACACGTAGTTTTTTTGAAATGCTCAACTCTCTTGAATGGAGAACCCTAAAAATGTCTTAGGAATTATTTACCAGTTTTTTTAAATGTACTATTTAAAAGCTACAGATTTGTAAAGTCAATATTGAGTGGCTTCTTTTTTCTCTGCTCCTTCTCTCTCTTTATCTACATGCTTGCACTCTTTACAATTCCTTCTGGTGTGCCTCTGTTGCAGCCTAATCAAAAGAGTTAATGCTTTGCATTGCTGTGCTCACTGTCTCTTTAGCTCAAAGTCTTCTCTCTCTCTCTCTCTCTCTCTCTCTCTCTCTCTCTATTGGCTGCCTCTCAGTTGGTCACTAATTAACCAACCTCATGTTTCCTCTCTCTGTCTCCCTCCCTTACCTCTCCTATTACCCTTTACCCTCTGCCCTTAACACCCCTCTTCTTCTTTCTCCCCACCTTTTCCTTCTCATGCTGTTGCACTGCTGCATCCTGTCCACAAGGTGGCAGTAGGAGACATAGTGAAGGTGACCAATGGCCAGCACCTCCCGGCTGACATGGTTATTGTGTCCTCCAGGTCAGACGTCCGTGTGTATGAGTGTGTTTGTGTTTGTCAGCACACATATAATTTGTTTAAATTTGTCTGTGTATGTGTTTTAATCATTTGTTGTTTTATACTACTTTTTTTTAGGACTGCAACTCACGATTATTTTCATTATCAATCTGTTGATTAGTCTGTTGATAATCATTTAGTATATAAAATGAAATGATAAAATGTAATCTCAAATTGTGGTAATCTAAAGTAGTGTATTAAAATTGATCAGTCTAAACCTCAAAAGTGTTCCTGCCAATGCCATCATCATTTAAAGGAAGCAAATATTTATTTTTGAAAAGCAAATATGTAATAAAGATGTTAATAAAGTTATTATTAAAAAGACAATTTCTTAATTGATTATTCGATAATTAGAATAGTCACTGACTGATTTCCTGTTGATTATTGGATTTTGATGCATCTTCTCCACAGCGAGCCACAGGCCATGTGTTACACTGAGACCTCCAACCTGGATGGAGAAACCAACCTGAAGATCAGACAGGTATGACACAGAAGCATAGCTGTCAGTTTGTCAGATTTCTCAGTGCATGAATTCTGCACTTGGTCAGCAAGGATCTTCCTTTTTAGGTTTTAGTAGAGAGTATGTGTTGTTATTAAAAACATTTAATGTTAAGTTGCAAATGATCAAATTAATAAAAGAAAAATGTTGGCACTGGCTGGGGGGGGCGACCTCTAGCTCACCCAGTAAGAGCTATTGCCCCATGTTGGCTGAGTCCTGCAGCGGCGCGGGTTTGAATCCGACCCTCTGCCCTTTGCTGCGTGTCATTCTCCATCTCTCTCCCCCTTTCATTCCCATCCCCTGTCTCTATGTACTAAAGGGAACAACCC
>NC_045754.1:12480047-12481056 GCF_008692095.1 Etheostoma spectabile | reverse complement strand
CCCAAAAAAAAACATCTTTTAAAAAATACATATATATGTTGGCATAGGCTTTAAGAACTCTAGATCAAGTGAAACCTTACTTCCTCACATTTGCATCCACACCGGTCATGCATAAGATCTCATCATGTTTCATGCAGTTCTCTTTTTAGCTCCTATTTTTATTAGTCTTTGAACTGTTGTGCTTTATGAACATTGCTTTTCCGTAATGTACTTTGTGGAAATCCTGTTTGGTAAAAAGGGCTCCCTCATCAAACTTTCCTTGACTTGTCATGTTTATTTTTTTCCAGGGTCTCTCACTCACAGCTGCTTTTCAGACCCTGGAGGATTTGGTTGCGCTGTCTGGTCGTTTGGAGTGCGAAGGCCCCAACAGACACCTGTACGACTTCACCGGCACACTGCGGCTGGAGAACCAGAAGTGAGACACACACACACACACACACACACACACACGCACGCAGTTGATCAGTTCTTGATTGATTGCAAGTGTATTTACAGTGTAATGTGCAAAACGTTTGTTGTTTTTTAAAATTGTAAATCAATAGTATACAAATAGTATCTTCATATAAAACAGACCTGGCCACGACAGGAGGATAAAGCTATACATATCATAGATTTTATAGTCTTATGAAACAGAAAAGAGACGGCTGAGAAGTGAAAGCTGTCATAGTGAAACATTTGCTTTCTTGATGAAATAAAATTCACCAAGGGTTTTATAAAGTATAAATTTTCAGTCAAATAAAGTAAAACTTGAGAAGTGACTTGAAGAAAGTAAACTTTGACTCACAAATGCTGGTCGCCCTAAATTTGCATTCGTTTCTCATGTTTTGTTGCTGATTACCTCCCTTGTTCCACTCAGTCCAGCTCCCCTGGGTCCAGACCAGGTGTTGCTACGCGGCGCCCAGCTCAGAAACACTCAATGGGTTGTGGGAATTGTTGTCTACACCGGCCATGACTCCAAACTGATGCAGGTAAACTCAGTGGCCCTCATTTATCAACCTAACGTAGAAAC
>NC_045754.1:12479809-12480037 GCF_008692095.1 Etheostoma spectabile | reverse complement strand
CGCAGATATGAGCGCAGAAATCCTCTCACGACAGGCTTCACGTGGTTTTCATGAAACGTTCGCATCACACCAATCAGAGCATAAGAACGATCGTACATTGATAAATGCAGCGGCTGGAAACGATCGTTATTTAAATATCACGCCACAATATAGTCTCGGTTTTGAGGCCTCGCCCCTACTATTTACGACATGGCCAGACATAATCCGGCTAAGAAGCGGCACTTTCCA
>NC_045754.1:12479716-12479799 GCF_008692095.1 Etheostoma spectabile | reverse complement strand
TTGAAACCCTGACATCTCAGTTTAATTTACAATAACGTGTGTCCTATTTGGCAGACTAAAAACTGGTATTAGGCTGTAGGAAG
>NC_045754.1:12476206-12479706 GCF_008692095.1 Etheostoma spectabile | reverse complement strand
AGAAAGAGATCACTGATGCGGTCAACAGCGTTGTCGTATTAAATCGGACTCCATTTTTACATCCTTGATATATGTATACTCCTAATAGTAATATATAGGCTTATATTGCAGTCTCTTAGGCCTACATGTAGGTGTACCTAAATTTAAATAAACACACGGTAGCAGAGTTTATGCAGTGTTTTTTTATTTTACACGTGTTTTTTTCATGAGTCAGAGCCAGGCAACGACTGTGAGGGAGAGTGGGTGTCCTCCCCCCGTGCTGGACCACCACCCCGACCCTGTCTCCTGAAAGCAGAGGGGCTGGAAAAACCAGCCAAAATATGTCAGTCAATGGCAAAGAAATTGTTCACTTATGGCCATTAACAACACTTTAAAAGACAAACAAAAACCTGAAGAATAAATAAAAATGTTGTGCATCGTCATGTTTCCTGTATTGAATATCATTTGTCAGATTTGAAACTGTTTAAATGTGAAAATTCCTGCCTTCAAAACAATTTTATTTTGATATTTACTAATTTGAATATTCCATCCTTGTAAACTTCATAGGAATTATTTAGAGATTTTAACTTAGTGACACATTTATAATTGGGAGCACATCCAAGTCCCAGTGTATGGATTGCTGACACTCTTCTGCCAAAAATGATTTTGTAATTGTGTATGACAAATTGAATTAGTTAAGCAAAAGTGTTTAAAGACTGCTGCAAGTGGATATCTTCCCAGAGAATCTATTGTAACTCAATGATACTGTGCCTTCACCCAGCAGCATCTTGATGTGAGTGTCTTTATGTTGTGTTCACCTGCTAGAACTCCACCAAGGCACCACTGAAACGCTCTAATGTGGAGCGGGTGACCAACATGCAGATCCTGGTCTTGTTCAGTATCCTGCTGGTCATGGCCCTGATCAGCTCTGTGGGCGCGGCCATCTGGAACAAAGAACATACTGAAGAGTCCTGCTGGTACCTGTCCCGGGCTGGTGAGAATACACACAAATGTACCATGTCACAACCTGTAACTTAAGTCGTGGTAAGGAATTGGGATGCATACACGATTTAAGGGGCAGTAAATGAGTGAATATTGTGTGTTTATGCAGGTGACATCTCCACTAACTTTGCATATAACCTGCTGACGTTCATCATCCTGTACAACAACCTGATCCCCATCAGCCTGCTGGTCACTCTGGAAGTGGTCAAGTTCACACAGGCCCTCTTCATCAACTGGGTATGGTCCATGTGTGTTTTGTAACGCATGTTTTCAAATTAACGCACTGTAAGTAGTAAAAAATTCCTGATCACTTTGTTTGCTTTTTATTTTCCCCCCAGGATGAGGAGATGTACTACGCAGAGACAGACACACCGGCTGTGGCTCGAACGTCTAATCTTAATGAGGAACTGGGCCAGGTCAGTTCCTATCCCTCCTCATAATCACTGGCTTTAGGATGATAAGATAAGATACAACTTTATTGTCTGTTCACACAGAAAATGTTCTTGCAATGTCTGCACCAACAATCAATGGATAACAGATTAAAAAACACAAACATTAAAAAAATATCTGTATGGTCACCAAACAAACATCTGAAACACCTTTCCGACACACACACACACACACACACACACACACACACACACAGAGTAGGAATGCCCAAAGTTACCGTTGTATACATGTGAATCAATTAATCTGTCTTTCCATCATCCGTTGTCTGTCTTTACCAGGTGAAGTATCTCTTTTCCGACAAGACAGGAACACTCACCTGTAACGTAATGCACTTCAAGAAGTGTACCATTGCGGGAATTACATATGGGTCAGTCATCTCTTTTTTTGTAAATTAATTTTTGCCTCTTTGCTTTACCTGTGAAAGAAGCCACCTACTAAAAGAAAATGAGCTCAGAATGTCACTGAATGCACTTTAGCACTGAGTAACCTTTTAATCTCTAATTGTTTATCTAAATCATCTTAGACTAACCTGTAATGAAGAATTAGCAGGTATTAATTCAGCTGATTGAACTCTTGCATGCTTGATCAAGTGAACTAACCAACTCACTGACTGACTGATTCCTTTTCCAATACAACCATAATCATCACTGCAGCCACTTCCCTGATCTTGACTGCGATCGTTCAATGGAGGATTTCAGGTTAGGGACCTTCTTATCTGTCTTCCCCTATCTGATAGTCTTTTCTCCATTTTAGGGTCTGCATGTTTTGAGGAAAATATATTCAGAAAGTTGACAAAACTCAGTCTGAAATGCTATTTAAATGCCAACAAAATATATCTACACAATATTGGAACAGAATTAGAATAACTCTTGCCATAAATATATTTTTCTTGTCTTACAGCAACCTGCCGCCCGCCAGCAATAACTCTACAGAGTTTGATGACCCAACACTCGTCCAAAACATTGAGACCCATGTAGGTGTCACTGAAGCTTTTCTTATATATTTTTTTTTTATTTGAAGCAAAAAGCCCCAAACGACAAGTGGATGCTGTTAAGAACCGTGTGTGTGTGTGTGTGTGTGTGTGTGTGTGTGTGTGTGTGTGTGTGTGTGTGTGTGTGTGTGTTTGTGGGTGTGTGTGTGTGTGTGTGTGGTGTGTGTGGTGTGTGGTGTGTGTGTGTGTGTGTGTGTGTGTGTGTGTGTGTGTGTGTGTGTGTGTGTTTTCAGCCTACATCACCTCAGATCTGTGAGTTCCTGACAATGATGGCAGTGTGCCACACTGTGGTCCCAGAGAGGGAGGAAGACCAGCTCATTTACCAGGCCTCTTCGCCAGATGAAGGAGCGCTTGTCAAAGGGGCCAAAGGGCTCGGCTTTGTGTTCACTGCAAGAACCCCGCATTCAGTCATAATTGAAGCTGTAAGTGTGTATATGTGTGTTTTAACTGAGCTGCATTTTGCAAAGTTAGGAGCTGACATTTTGTTGTTTATTTCAGAGAGAAAAAGAGATGAGCTATGAGCTACTGAACGTCCTCGAGTTTTCCAGGTAATACTCCTATATATGTTCTTCACAGCCAGTAAATAACTCTGGTACATAAGACTGTTGTGTGTTTTCAAACTGCACCTACTGCTTCCTTCACAGTAACCGCAAACGCATGTCTGTGGTGGTCAGAACCCCCAACGGGAAGCTACGGCTGTACTGCAAAGGAGCTGTATGTTTAACTCATTTTAACTGTAGTTCAGCACTCTAAATGTCTTTTGAACTTTTTTCATTAATGTTTATTTTGTTGTTTTGCAGGATAATGTCATTTTTGAGCGTCTGACTGAGGCGTCCCAGTACAAAGAATTAACTCTTGCTCATCTGGAACAGTTTGCTACTGAAGGTAAAAAAAATAATAAAGAGAGAGAGAGAGGAAGCAATAGTTTCTTTCTGTTTAAAACACTTGTTTATTTCACTAGAAATCCATTTATCTTTGTGTTGACTTCCTTACTCTTTTACTCTGACTTAACTTTACATTTATTGCCTGTGTTAGTATTGTAAGCCTTGTCTTGGGACTGATCTGAATTTAGGGTAAT
>NC_045754.1:12472081-12476196 GCF_008692095.1 Etheostoma spectabile | reverse complement strand
AATTTATGGAAAAAAAAAAAAAAAACACTTTTTCTGGGATTTTTGGGTTTATTTTGTGTCTGTGGTGCTTCCACACACCTACAAACTTTGAAAAAAAAATATCCATGCTGTTTTGAGTGAGAGACAGGTTTCTGAATGTCTTCTGCCTTCGGTCTCCAGGTGAGCTGTTCAAAATCTGCGTGGATACTACATAACTAGCCGAGGCGTGGAGGCTAACCGTTGCATGGTAGCATTCTAGCTTGTTCTCAATGACAAAACATTGCTACAACACACACTAGTTCACCATAACCTACAAAAGAACTACTTACATGTCCCTGTTCTGTAGGTATTCCATAAGCGTGCCCTTGTTTAGAAGAAGTCTCCCAGCTAATCCTGCCTTGTACTGAACAAAGGTGGAGAAAGAGTTGATGTGATCTTACCTGCACATGTGCATGTGTAACTCCCATCAAAGATAGTATAGACAGTCTCACTCTGTAGCTAAAACAAGTGAGACGTCTCACTCTGTAGTTAAAACAGAGACCCAAAGACACTGGATCTGCAGCAATGTGCAGTACAACAAAAATATGGTGTTTTTTGAAAATTAAACCATGTAAACCTATTCTGGGACAACCTCAAAATACAATTATGAACCTGAAAATGAGCATAATATGGGCTCTTTAAGATAAATCCGAACTATCCTTCCTGAGACATCCACACTAATAAGTTTACGTTTTAAAAAACATTTTCTACGTTTACGCCTAGCTCCCACTACTACTCTGGTTGCATTTTAGTCTGGACGGGCAAAACGGAGACCTTTTTTTTTTTTTTTTTTTTAAGAAAAGAAAATGATGACACAGAAATCCCCATTCGCTCCTTGATTGAGTTTTATCAGTCACAACGTGTCCTTGCCTTTTTCATCCCGCTGCTATCATTTGACCCTTTTCAGGGAGAAAACAAACATTACCTTGGACTACCGGTGTTTATTTTCTACTTTGATGACAAAATGAAGCCATTGCTGACCTTGTTGTTTATGCTAGCAGCTGTTGTGCAGTGTAATTCTTCGTTTTAAATTTGCTACTACTGCCTACATGCGCAAGAGGTGAGCAATAATTCAAGCGTGTATCGTCCTTGCACGCGCATGCCCAGTGGACGTGAATGGTCTGTGAAAGGCGCTGTTGGGCATGTTAGTATGGGTGGAGATTAGTTCTGAAACGGTGCGCCTGTGAGGACAGAGATTGTTTTTTTTTGTTTTTTTTAAACGCTATTTCATAGTAGCCTATTTCCTTCGATTTTATAGTAGTTTCCGCCATTCCATCTGTTTCCAAGCGTTCCAACTACTTATTCCCAGTTAGAAAGGTAATCTATTCTACATGACACCACCACTGATCACAATGATCGTCCTATTCTCCTCCCATCCATCCAGGGCTGAGGACTCTGTGTTTTGCCTATGTGGACCTGGAGGAAGATGCCTACCAGGAGTGGCTGAAAGAATACAATCGTATCAGTACTGTGCTCAAAGACCGCGCTCAGAAACTGGAGGAGTGTTATGAACTACTGGAAAAGGTAAACACACCATCTCTTTCACTGTAGTTATGTGTATTGTTGATCTCCAACTTTATGTGAGATGCCTTGAAATCAAAGCAGAGACCTGAAAATGTTTTAAGTCATAACATTTTTCCTGATACGGACGCTCACACACACAGACACACACTTCATGTTTGCCAGCAGGTGGCAGAGTGGCTCCATTGGTTCCCAAACTTCAACAAACACAGTGCTCCTCCATTACTCATTACATCTGTAAATCACAATACACAGTCAGGTTCCCTTTTTTAAGTATCTGTCTTATCTTTTAGCAGAATGTAAAGACAGATACTGCTCTTTTTTTTAAAGGATGACATTGTGGAAATTTTGTATTGGTTGATCAGAAAGATTGCTCTGAATGGGGAATAAGACAAAGTAACAAAGATTTCATGTGATAGGATTTTCAGAAGAAAGTTGAACTAATAAGAATGAAAACCAAGGATTTAGAGTAGCTAGGTGAGAAAAGTACGTGAAGAGGGAAAAAAGAGGAAGCAGGAGGAGGGGAGCTCAGACTGGGAGACCACAAGGGTAATTACCTGCACCAGCCTGCCAAAAGCCCCATAAAACTGGAGTCAACAACACGGTAGTGTTAACTTGTGTGTCTGTGCGAGTGTTTGTGTGTGTGTGTGTGTGTGTGTCCGAGTGTGTCTAATGAGGGTACACATGCATTTTAAATGCTGAACAAATTAAAGCGAGGTGGGGAAAGGTAATGGGTTACTTCTTGGCACGAAGACAGAGTTGGTACAGAGGTCTAATATGAGCTGCTGTACCAACTGAACTGAACTTGCTGGCATCATTAGCCTCTTTCCGACCAGGTAGGTACAGGAACATAGTTATAGGAATAGTCCTCTTCTAAACAGTTCTACTAAATACTCTCCCCCAAAACAAAGCGCTTGACTGGCCGAGTGACGAGCTAGTGGCCCCGACAGGCGCTACCTGGCTGTCACATCACTTTATGGAGCATCTCAAGTCCGAAACCTTTTAAGCAAATTGTCAATTTGGCAAAGATTTTTGCAACACTGCCTATATTTGAAATCTAAATAGTTCATTTCTCGCCTAAAACGTTCTTAGAAGTGAATTTAAGGATAAATAAGATGGCAAAAATTAGGGCTGCACGATTATGGCCAAAATGATAAAAACGACTGTTTTGATCAATATTGAGATCACAATTAATTATCACGGTTATTTGTTGATTTTAATCAAAACAAATTTTATTGTCACATAGGCTATTTATAACCGCTTTCACATCCATATTGGGCTACATTCCTCTAATGTTGAAGTTGTATGTTGTACATACATACAACTGCAACACATGTAAATGAAAATTATCTGAAATAAATAGCCTAGTATTATTATTATATATGTATATATATATATAAAAAAAAAGTATCTCTGAGAATGCTCTTTCACTTGTTTTCAACAGTAGCTAATTAAAAGAGCTAGGGAGAGAGGGAGAGTGAGATGGACGTATGCTACTGGAGTGACATCTGACTCATTATGAACGGGTTCAGCACGAGTCGAATAGCGGGTCAGCCGAGTTACGGCGTGTGTATCACCACTGCGCTGCATTTTTATGAACTATGATATTCTGGCCATGGGTTACATCTCTCGCCCAGGTACAGCAGGCTCCGTCTCACACGCTATTACTCTACCAACTGACAGTTGCATTCAATAACTAGTTCTGTGTTTGTCGCCGTGGCTATCGCAATAGCAGAGTTACTAGCGGAAACACTGGTACAAATACAGGTTTGCCTCTCGTGCTTAACAATATACAGCTGTGTTAACAACAATTTAAACTGTGGACAAATGTCAGAAGTGTGGACCGGCGCTGTCGCCACCGTGTCTCTACATGTTGCTATGGAGCCGTGTGTGAGTGAATGGGGGCGGTGCTGCACGGAGCGTAAGAGAAGAGATACAAACATAGGCACGGCTTTAACGCAAAATTAAATCCTATCGATATAATCAACAATGCTGGAGAGGCAGCGGATGCGAGGACATTAGGTGCACCGGTGCGACCTAGGAAAAATGTTAGTCGCACCCTAGAGCTCTGTGAGCTAACAGACACTAACTAGCACTGGTCACTGCTGTTGTCTGAAAAACAACACAGACTGGACAAAATCTTGCGTTTATTAGTAAACTGGTAAACCTTTTGACCGACGTATGACGACTGCTATCTGTTGTGGAATTTTCCTCACGTTACTCTATCCTCTGTGACTGTCTCCATCTAGAAACTAAGCTGCGTGGTGGAGGGAACAACTCTGACTGGCACATTGTCAGACAGTGGTTTATGGAGTGGTTGATTGGCTTTGCAAAAAACCCTGGAGTGTTCTATGAACAGAATGATGTATTTAAAATAATGCTTGATCACGCTAATTTAGATTGTGGGAAGTCGAAATCGTGATTAAAATTTGATTAATAATGCAGCCCTAGCAAAAATTGGTTTTGGTATGTCTGTACCGGAGACCCGACTCGTTGACCTAGGTTGCGGAAAAGGGAACAGCGAAAAGACCCTGCCCTGAAGTAGGAGGTGAAAGAGTTACAAGAACTGTGGTCAG
>NC_045754.1:12470662-12472071 GCF_008692095.1 Etheostoma spectabile | reverse complement strand
AAATCCCCAAATTGGTCCAGTCGGAACACGAGAAAAAAAGGGTTCTAGGAATGTTATGTTTTAGGAACTGCAAAAATCCCTCTGGTCTTAGCCTCTAACTACAGTAGATACTGTATGGATGACGTTACATACATACTAACATACTCGCATACAGGCTGTTTGGCTGATTATTTTGCCTAAATAATGATTTATTTAAACCTACTCCTTTGGGCCGTATTTTGTTCTCACTGTCTTTTTGAATCTTACTTCTCAAATTATCTTGATCTGTCTATCTGTTCCGCCAACAGAACTTACTGCTGTTGGGTGCCACAGCCATAGAGGACCGTCTGCAGGCTGGCGTGCCAGAGACCATCGCCACTCTGATGAGGGCCGACATCAAGATCTGGGTCCTTACTGGAGACAAGCAGGAGACTGCCATCAACATAGGTGAGAGGAAAGCACTTAAAAATAAACACTATGGCCAAAATGTCATTAGGACAGTTCTGCCACAAGCAGATGGAAAAGAAAAGCTGTGAGGGTGCTTTTAGTAAAGTATGTGCCAGTAATGTAGGCAAATTGAGGTGATGGTGTCCCCTTGTGATAGTCCCCTTGTCACTGCAGCCTGTTATGCAGCAACATGGGAAACTATATGTATTGTGGAGTTTATTGAATCATGGCTAGAAGAATAACGGTCATTATGTGGGCTGTGAAATGACAAACATGTCTCCAATCCCTAAGTGAAATGTTCCAGTGGTCAGTGTACGCAGGGTAGAAGGGCTTAAATTTGCACAGAAATGACATTTGTGCGTTTGGTTTCTCTTGGCAGTTGTGGAGGATGTTTGTGGCAGATGTCCACAAAAGCAACACTTACAAATAAAAAGAAAATTTGGTTTAAAAGTTTGGACACCCTCTGAGACTGAACTCTACAAATTGTTTGTTTTCCAAACCTTATTATGATTGAACTACTCTCTACACCTTTATTAGTATTCAGAATAATTGTGAGTGGTTTTGCTGTGTTTAGTTGCTGCATGATGTAGTTGAACTATGCATAAGTGACTACAATAGAGATATGATGATGGCTGGAGGCTGATGGAGGAGAATGGAGTCAGATTGCTGTGTGAGAGAATGTATCACAACATGAGACCCATCTTTCACCTGTGTTTTGGGTTTGAGTACATCTAATCTCTCTCCCATCCCCCATTCTCTACCTTCCACTATCTGATTCTCAGGTTACTCCTGCCGTCTGGTGACACACCACATGTCCCTCATCATTGTCAATGAGGACTCTCTGGATGTGAGTAGACCCTCCTCTTCCTACTGCACACCTCCTTCATTCACGTCTGCTGACACTTTGTACAGTATTGGGACTGTTTGTACAGTTCAATTTCAATTCAATTTTATTTATAGTATCAATTCATAACAAGAGTTAT
>NC_045754.1:12458761-12470652 GCF_008692095.1 Etheostoma spectabile | reverse complement strand
TATACAGATAGACCACACTCCAGAATTTACAAGGACCCAACAGTTCTAGTATCCTCCTCCAGAGCAAGCAACAGTGCGACAGTGGCGAGGAAAAACTTCCTTTTAGGCTGCGGACAGGCCCCACGGCCTCTTGGTACGGGCGGGGTGTCTGACGGAGCCGGTTTGGGGTTTAGAATGAAGAATGGCAATAACAAAAATAGAAAAAATTAGTAGTTTGTAGCAGTTCTTTGTAGTAGTACAGGAGGGAGAGGGTTATGTGTTGGGGTCTTAAGCAGGTTACTGTGGGAACTAGGGTGTGGTCCACAGCCAGATTGGTGGGTGGGGCTCTTTGTGTGCTCACAGGTGCAGGTAATTAAAGTCTCTGGTGTCCCTTTTGGAGAAAGGGATAAAAAGAAACAAGTAGTGAACCATCACTTTTTTCCCTCTCTCTTCCTTTTTCCTCTCTTTCACAACATTCACATACAGTAAATGGCTATTAATGCCAAACAGTATTCCCACACTATGTGTGTCTCTTTAACTAATCTATTTCTAGCTAGATGCCAGCACGGTGCACAGACTGTATATATGTTGACATGTATGTATGTTCCTGCTTTTTGTGAGATCTGAGATCTTTAAATAAGATTTCACAAAGTTATGTGTCTTTGCGTTCAGGTGTCATGTGTGACTGCTTAACCTGAGTGGCTTGATTACTGTCATGTGTCTCTGTGTCTGTCTCTCTTTCACACACTCACACACTCCCTGATTCCCATGTCTGTGCCTACACTCAAATACACATTCTGTACACATACAATCAGGGTGTTCACTTTTACAAAGTTTGTTTATATGTGGGACTGGGGAGATTATGCCTCATAAAGTTTTAGTGTCGGAACTGTGTGTGTGCTTCTGTGTGTATTTGTTTATGGGTGCCTGTTTGTGGGCCCAAAGAGGGATTTTATTAGTCTATGGCATGATCAACACAGCCTTAGAGAACTCTATGTGGTTTTAACATTGCATCCAATTGGAATCTGTGTGATGCATCAAAGTGGTGTCTGGCTGGTCAAAAGCCAGACAGCGTGCAAGGCCACTCAGATGCTGAGTAAACTGAGCTGGACAGGGTGAACATTGAATGTCAGGGTAATACGGGCACTTTAGCCTGGGAATTGTCCATGGCATAGACAATTATGTGATTAGAACAAAAGGGTGAAAGCTAATACAGTTAGCACTGTAAGTGCATTCGATTTTAATAAGGTTTAGAAAATTTAGTTAGAAGCCTGTCTTCCATGTTTGATCACATACTGTACTAATCCAGTAAAATGTTCAAAGTCTGATTGTTGTCTGGTCAGTATAGTTTTTGTCAGAGGGTGAAACATTTGGCCCTAACAAGTGATGACATCAAAAAGTTGTTTCTTTAATTTTATTTCTTATACAGTACATATTTGATATCTATAAGCTGTAATTGCAACCACAGGGAATGGTATACCTACCTTCCTTCAGGAAATTCTTCTACAGAAATTATAAATCGGTGTAGGTAGATCCAGTAGCACATAAAACAAGAGGTTTCTGTTACAACAGTCAGAGTAATTTTTAGCAGCTACATGTAAGAAAAGAAAACTTTCATTACGTATGTTTTCAGGCAGAAAGTCTTCTCAACCTTCTTCCACAGTGCTTCTAAGGAAGGTCTGGCTACTCCACACAGCCTTACAGGATGGGAGAAAAACGTGCTCTGGTTTATTGGCATGTCTTGAAACCGATCACAAGCATCTTGGGCGGTGCTAAGCACCAGACGGAGCCCTGGTGCCGCTGCAAAATAGCCTCGAGAAGGAGCTTGTTTTTGGTGGAACATGTATTGTACGTTCAAAAGTTCTCAATACAAAGAAATTGCAAATGTCCACCCCGCTGATGTGTCCTTCAGCACGTTTCTATGTTTGTACCAGCTCAGGTTTATTATCACTCAAGGAGTTCTGTTGTTAAATAGTTGTACTAACACCTTTCTGTATGGCACTAAGAGACAGGAACGAGGAGAGGGACAGCTGTTCATGAAACCAAAAGCATGTGTCATGAGTCAACTACAGTATGCTACAGTATGCTTCAGAGCCCAGTGCATTTATAGCACACTTTCAAGTGTGCTACAAATGCAACAGCAAACATGTGACAGAATAAACAACATAAAAAACTGCTGCAACAAAACCCAATAAAATATGAGAATAATGAATGTTGGCGTCTTGAAGACAATCAGATATTTGTCAGATCAGATATCCAATATCCTCTTCCTTTAAAAACACACACATCTAGAGCTTTAATATTTGGACAGATGGATGAAAGAGAAGAAACATTCTCATATTTAGCATGCTTGTGTGTGCATGTGGTGTCACAGTCATGCCTGTCAATCAAGACAACTTCAGAGAGCTCTGGTTGTGACTGGACACACTCTTCAGTACAATGCTTATCTCACACTTAAAATAACTTGCACTGGTTCTTTATGCTGGTGGGCCATGTGAAACCTGCATGTGAGCGAAAACAGAACCTGCTTATCAAAATCTCACCCAGAGGTGAAACCTCTTGCCCCCATTTAAAAAAAAATTGTCCCAACTTTTCACTCTCTATTGCACCCTCTTGTTGCGGTTATCGGTGTGAAGGCCGATCTGTGCAGTGGATCTTGCATTTGCCTACAACCTCCACGTTTGTCGTGTGTGTGTGTGTGTGTGTGTGTGTGTGTGTGTGTGTGTGTGTGTGTGTGTGTGGTGTGTGTGTGTGTGTGGTGTGTGGTGTGTGTGTGTGTGTTTCATCATAGGAAGAACATGAACAAGCAACAAAATGTGTGTTTATCTTAGTGGAAGCGCAGGAGTGTGTTCATGAAAAACAACGGGGAGTGTTTATTGTGCTTTATGAATGAGATAGACAATCTGGATAGAGAAGGGGGAGAAAAAGGGGGCCAAGCCATGTGAGAGCGATGAGTGAGTGGTAATGCAATCTCCTTTTGGTGCTCCTCCTCATCAAAACAAACCCTGTGAGCAATGCCTCCTGGGTAAACGGTTTGCGACCAATGAAGCTGTGACAAGCGCCATCTGTCACCTTCAGATCACATGCCACACACAGACTCACACAAATCTTTGCCCTGTCTCCTTCTGTTTAGTCAATACTAAAGTACACAAGCATACAAATGTAATGTCTCTTTTTTTCCTTCCTACTTTTGTCTGAATCTGAGAAACACACACATACACACACACACACACACTCTCTTTCTATTTACCCCAGATGCAGTGGCACATGACACAGATCAGCTTGTTAGTTCTGAATATACATACATCTAACTTTCCCACAATCCCCCTCTCCCCGTCATGCTGCCTGAAGTACAACTCTTAAACAAACATCTCTCTTCTGCTCATTAATCATCTTTATATACACACACACACACAAGCTCTATTCTGGCTTTTTTCAATTTTTAATAGTTTTTCAACATTAGCCCTCCCACTGTTGAAGTGCACGTGTGTTTCTATTTTTTGTGTGTGTGTTTCTGGCTCAGGCAGCAGAGGATGTGGGTGTTTGCACAGATGCACTGTCTGATAATTAAATGGTATATTAAATCTCAGTGGTGACAGAATCTGAACTTCAGATAAGAGCATGTCTTTCTCCGCCTTCTTTTCACTCCACAGCGCGCACTCTCTCTCTCTCTCCCTCTATCCCTCTTTCCCCCAGGTCTAGTTAAAACTCCTTGTCCTTCCTTGTCCCCCTTTTCTTTGTACCTTTTCCCATTTATCTTATCTTGCTTAGTGCTTTTTGTATATCTTATACTCTGCCTATGTACATTTGCCACAATGGCACTAGCAATTGAGCTCTCTTTGAATGGAGAGGGTGGCCTGGATCGGATCAAAATTTGGCTTTCCCCATCGTGTGCGTGCGTACGTGCGTGCGTGCGTGCGTGCGTGCGTGTGTGTGTGATGATAAATGGGTGGAAATGCGTGCACACATATATACGTATTTCTGCCCATTTTGAACTCAGATGCATATGAAAAATAAACATTTAGTTTGGAACATAAAAATGTTTGCTAATGCGATCTGTCATTTTGCAACTGGTGCAATCAAAGAGTTAAGGAATCTTTTCCTCTCAGGTCTCCAGAAATAACAGGTAATTTAGCGTGAGAAAGAAGAAAGTTACATAGTAATGGACTTTTCTTTGGTCCCATGTTTGTTCTCTGTTAGTGTTAACAGATCATAGTGGACCTTTTGTGAGCTGTTTCTTTTTATGTTGAGACACTGTTCTTTCTTATAGGGATACAGTTAGGTCTGGACTTGCTGTACTTGAGTAAATGGTTGCCTAGCTTTAAGAGCTAACTAGTGTTTGTACCTTAGTTACCTTTTTAATCTTCTATAGCTCCCTGCATACTTAGCCTGGTTATTATCCTGGGTTATCTTAGCCGCCGCTAAAGCTTTGACTGGACCTGCTGTGACAAGTCGCTGTGTTGTATTAGCAGCTCATTACTAGGCTGGTGAACTGTTTGCATTTACTTGTTTAAGGCTCTCTCCTTGAGGCCCTTTTTTTATAAGGTGTCGATTTTAGGCACAACTAGCAACAAAGCCATAATTATATTCCTCTAAATAACTCATGCAGTCTGAGGAATTTGAAGCTGTCCCTTCACACATCTGCTCATATCATATTGGAAAGAGCTTTACAGAATCAAGACCCATGCAGAAAGTTGTGCAAGACTTAAAGCATCAACACCCAACACCCCAAATATGTAAAGTGCAGTGTTTTTATGCAATCATTATTCAGTTAAGTGCGGTTTACTTTGTATTTTGCCGCTGATGTTTTTTGTGTCCATTCCTCTGTGATAAGGTGAGGACAAGCCGGGAAAAGTTTTTTTGTTGTCAGATTCTCATCTCTCACACATGCTCGGCATGTACACATACACACAACCCCACTTACATGCAAACAGACACACTCATACATTAACGCACGTTTATTACTCCTCTGTAAAAACACATGCACATCACACACACACACACACACAGTTTGAGTTTCAGGACTCTGACAACCTGTAATCTCCTTTAATCCTTTCATTATGTTTTTGTTTTCCTTTCCGCTGTTTGGGGAAAAAGGTGAATGCAAACAGGAATTCCGGCATACAAAGAAAAACACACAGCCTTAGGCTGAGAAAACAAGAGCAGGGAGTTTTTGGGAAGAGGAGGGACACTTGTGTCTATGTGTGCATCGCTATTTGGCAAGAAGAAGAGAGACCACATTGTTCTTATGATTGTGTTACATACATGTATATGTGTGCGTGCTTGCTGTGTTGTCTCTTGCACATGTTGACCTGTGGACAGAGGGCTCGTCTCTCTGCAGACTCTCTCAGGTCTGATGGCCGCCAGTAACCCACTGTGAGAGAGACTGTGTAGATTCTGAACACAGCCACATTTCAGTCACATCAAATGTTGGTGCACTTTTGTGTCTAGAGTTTGGTCTTGTGTATCTGATTGCCATGTGTTTAGTTGGATTGCCCAAACAATTTCTGTCAGGGGGCATTTTATTTTGCGTCATTCCTTGTTTATTATGTGTTTAAACATAAGCTGAATTCCACATGTACAAAACTGTCCCTAGATAGACAGTTAGTGAGTTGTTATCTACGGTATTGAATAGCACTTGATGGATAAAACATCTGCGTAGTGTTGGAGTTACTTTAATAGGCTTTAACCTGAATTCACCAGGTGGTCGCCTTAATGTAAGAGCTTTTAGAAACATGAAGTCACAGCTGGAACTGTTAAGTCCTGTTGACCTTATTTTTCACCGTTCTGACATGGTTTAATGACAACTCATACTTGAAAGCTAAAACTTGTTCCTTTTTAATTTTTTAATTTCTTATTGGATAATCAGCAGAACTTCTGTTTTACATATTAAAGGCAAAGGTGTGTGTGTGTGTGTGTGTGTGTGTGTCTCAGATGGATAAAACATCTGCTTAGTGTTGGAGTTACTTTAATAGGCTTTAACCTGAATTCACTACGTGATCGCCTTAAAGATTGCCAACACTAGAGAACTTTTCCCGCTTCTGTCCTCCTACAGGTTGGAAGCGGAATTGTCCCATTATGTCTCACTGGAACTACAGATCCGCGACCCGATCTTGCAAACTTGCACAGTGCGGTAACAGCCCGTAGAGAGCTGCAAAGCGAATGCAGAAGTGTTTACCCTGTTACAAGAGATGAACCACTGAAACAATTTTAGAAACATTATTTTAAGTTACAAAAGGTTCTCTAGTGTTGCTTTAAGGTAAAGAGCTTTTAGAAACATTAAGTCACAGCTGGAACTGTTAAGTCCTGCTAACATTATTTTTTTTTAAGATTGAACGAGAAAAGCTGTTCTTTTTTAAATATTTTAATTCCTTATTGGATAATCAGCAGAACTTCTATTTTAAATCGTGTGTGTGTGTGTGTGTGTGTGTGTGTGTGTGTGTGTGTGTGTGTGTGTGTGTGTGTGTGTGTGTGGTGTGTGTGTGTCCTCTGTGTGTGTCTCTGTGTGTTTCTCTGTGTGTTCTCGTGTGTGTGTCTCTGTGTGTGTGTGGCTGTGGTGTGTCTGTGTGTGTGTGTGTGTGTGTGTGTGTGTGTGTCTGTCTAGTAGTTTGTAGCGTGCCTGTTCCTCCACATGGAATTCATTACAACGCTGTGGGATGTTTATTTTCTCTATTAATCCTTGTTCCTCTATTATCCAGCTCAGTCCAAACTGCCCCCAAACTTCTGCACTGCAAACAAGCTGGCATATACAGGAACACACACACACACATTTACACGTTGCTGTTTGACATGATTGATGAATTTTACCCCGCCACGACATTAGTCTACCTTATTTCTTCTCTCTAGTTGTGTGTTCTTTTGCATATTTTCTCTCTCTGTGGTGTGTTTTCAAATTTGATGTCATGGTTCAACATGCCCCTGGGACCTTGTAGCATCAACGTGTTGTGATGATGTCTGGAACAACTGTGAACTTTATATTGGCATTCTTTATTGTTTAGTGTACACAGGCGCAAATTCTTTTCCAAGATGAAAGTACCTCGTTCAACCAGGAGCATATGTTTCCATTTACTGGCAGTGGTTTTGACCTTTCAACAAATTGTCTGCGTGTTTTGAAGTGTGTGATTTGTATTTTCACCATTTATATTTCCGCAAAAACCTAAAACCTAAAAATGCCATCCCTTGGGCCGCTGCCGGATCACATCACAAAAAACTACATTTTCCGGGTGAGATTTAGATTTATGATTGTTTAGGGTGCAGATAAGGATTATTAGTGGTTAACTTCAGGGTAACTTCGGTTTTCACCGTAAGCCAACAGCATTTTCTGATCCATCCTTATGAACACTGACGTGTTGTATGGTATGTTGCTAGAAAAAATTTTAAAGTTAAAAGTGTGTTAGTAAAAGCATGTTGATATGTGAAACTGTCAAACTAATCTCTGAAGCTTAGTGTTTTTTGGGGGGAGAATGTAGAATATCTAGTCAATCTTCCTTTAAAGATCTAAGAAAGAATCCAAACCCTCCTCTCAATTTCTCTGTCTTCTCGCAGGCTACTCGTGCCACTCTGACGGCTCACTGTTCGTCCCTGGGGGACTCTCTGAGAAAGGAAAATGAGCTGGCGCTGATCATCGATGGTCAGACGCTGAAATATGCACTCTCCTTCGAGCTTCGCCAAGCCTTTCTTGACTTGGCATTGTCCTGCAAGGCTGTCATCTGCTGCCGGTAAGGAAGACTCATTCATCACACGCATACAAATGCATAAGCAAACTTTGGTTATTACAGAGTATCTGCACAGGTCTGAAAAGCAGGAAACATTAGGAATTCTGTATTTACAAAAGACAAAAATATTAAAATTCAGTCCTTTACCTTGGGTCCATTTTGACCAAAAACGAATTTGAATCTGTTAAAAGATCAAGCACCCTTTTATTAGAATATTATTTTAGAGATACACAGGATAATTGTACTATTGTAGGAAAGCCCCTGTGTACAAAGAAAACAAAAAAAGGTTGTCTGGCACACTCAAATGTTCACATTTCGACAGCAACGTCTTGTTGTCTAGCGGCTTATTGTCCTGAACCTGTACCCAAGGTTTTCTTTATTTCAACTCAGACATGACAAGAATGACCACAAATAGTCTTTCTCGGGTAAAGGTGAGGGTGTGAGCTGTGATGACACCTTGGACATCATCTATGAAATTAATCTCGCTTGATTGTATGTTTGCAGGAGAAGGTTGGTAAGAGTGTGTGTCATTGTGGTTCAAATCCTCAAACTGCTCATTCTAATAAAGTAAGCCAATCAGCAACTGGAGCCACTTCTAAAAAAAATGCACACATCAAAAAAAGATCCATTGAGTCTTACCATATCCCGATTCATTCCCATGTTAGTGTGTGTGCAGGCCTGTATACCTGCGTGCATTTGTATAAAGATTGTCGGTTGCACACTGTCAGCAAATGAACAAAAATGATAAAAGCCTGTCCTGGTGCACAGCAGGAGTAATGTAATACACTATACCGCTTGGAAATGTCAAAGCAATGACTCACTTACTGTTGGCACCCCAGGAATGGGCACCAACGCACAGACATTGCCAATTATACGTTTCCATTCATACAAAGTGCACTCTGTTCATAGAATGTTTACTGCTTGTTCCCTTTTTTGGTCATGTTCCACTCCGCATCATCTGTGATGTTCAACAAAAGAGTTTCCACTCTCCTATGTGTGTGTGATCGCACGTGTACATGTGTGTGTGCAGCCAGGAGGGAAGTACTGTAATTGACTCTCCCTTGCATATCCAGGCCATATCCGGACTCAGGTCTCACAGGCCTTGCAAACAGCCTCCAGCTTCCTTTCCTCTACCCTTCACTCCATTGCTCTCTTTATGTGCACACCTCTCCTTCGCTACTTATTCTTCCTCTTCACATCTCTCTTGCTACCCTGGTTAGGGTTGGATATCCAACATCAAATGGTCTGATTCAAAGGGAGTTCCTGATTTAAATCAAAATGTTGCCACTTTTAAAATGCATGCAAAAGAGCAAACTCAAAAGAGGTACTCTGCTGTAGAGGAGCATGATGGACTTTGGATAAAAAAGCCTTCATTAGATACATAGCTTATTCGTAAATAAGGTCTTCATCAGGGTGCTCCTCTACGCATGAGTACCTGAGATTTGCGTTTTAAAACATTTTGAAAGTTTTAACCCTTTTTTGATAAGAGCACCAGCATTACATTATATGCATCCCAAGTCTTACCCTTTGAGCAAAACACTTTAGATTTTTTTGGCCATGTTTTATATTAGCAGTTAGTTCTTGTACAGCAGCTTGTTTGGACAGTATTTAACATTTAAGAGATTTGGCTCCAAAAAGGATTTTCTAGAAAAGAAACTTTTATATTTATCAAAGTAAGAGATCAGGAACATACTTGACTCTGCTAGATATTTGTCTTTTGTACTGTAGGTTGGTGGTTCCCAAGGATTTTGTTGCTCAGATTCTTTAATTTGAATAATTATTAAACAGAACCATAACAAAGATAAGAGAAAAGTTGAATCTCATGATGTCTTGGGAGGTCCCGACCCTCATCTTGGGAGCCACTGCTGTTGGCAATTTCTTTTGTGAGTGTGGCACAATACTGTTAATAAAGGGCATGTACATAATGAGCTGTAGAGATTTGACTTTACAAACGTGTGTGTGTGTGTGTGTGTGTGTGTGTGTGTGTGTGTGTGTGTTGGGTGTGTGTGTGTGTGTGTGTGTGGTGTGTGTGTGTGTGTGTGTGGGTGGGGTGTGTGGGTGTGTTGTGTGTGTGGGTGTGTGTGTGTGTGTGTGTGTGTGTGTGTGTGTGTGTGTGTGTGTGTGTGTGTGTGTGTGTGTGTGTGTGTGTGTGTGTGTGTGTGGGTGTGTGTGTGTGTGTGTGTGTGTGTGGGTGTGTGTGTGTGTGGTGTGTCAGGGGCGGGTGCACTAGTACGCATGGCTTCCTGACTTCACTGTGCGTTTGTTTATAGGAGGACTTAGCGGCGCTTATTTTTGCTCAGTTCCACCACGAAGATCACTTGGAGCCTTCATCTCTTCCAACGCCACTTTACACATCCAGGCAGTGGTTAGCAGTGTTTAGAGGAAAGGTAGAGTGAGACAGAGAAAGAGAGATAAAGAGAGATTTGTGGTCGGAGGCAAGAGACGCAAAGGGAGGCACGCCACACAACACACACACACACACACACACACACACAGACACACACTCCCTTCAGACGCAGAATCGGGAAACACAAAGAGCAGAGGATGATCCCATCCCTTTGCGACAACTACAGAGGCCAAGACTCTTTAAGGTTTTTGTGCATGCGTGCGTGCGTGTGTGTCTGCACATGCCTATGTATGAATACTAAGCAGACCACCCAGCTCTGTGATTTCAGCTTGACCGGGACTTCTTACATATTCATAGGAGATAGACCGTCTTTATGAGTTGTGGGCTCCAGCCGTGCGTGTGCGTGTGTGTGTGTGTGTGTGTGGGGGGGGAGTCATACATCTGCTCATAATTAAATTTAGTCATATCTTTATCAAAGCATCATGCTGCATTCTGTTTGCATGTGACTGCTCATGCTGCTGCACATAATCAGATTTTGTAATATCATTATCTGAGCACTGACGTACACAATGGGGATTTGATGGAAGACTTAATAGTTAGAGCTGTACTTGAAACTCACAGAGAAACTGTCATTGTGAAAGTGACTCCTCCTCTTTCGAGGAACAGTTTGAATTATTGTCCACAAGAAAAAGTAACCCAGTGTTGACACTCAAATTACTTTCACCTAATACATCACTAAGGCTAAGGTAATTACTATAATCAGGGAAATGTAATGTAAATATTTAATATCTGGATTTGGGTTAGTCTCTTGTAATGCAGCCGATAGACAAATGGCTACTATAATTTACTAATAGACACCATGTTTAATATCAAAACAAATATGTCATCTTATGGTAATATGTTTTTGTCTCATACTGTGCATTTGCCCCTACAGTTGCAAGTCCTGTGCTGTGGGAATTATAACTTGCTTTGTTATTCAAAGTTAATCCTAGTCCCAATATCAGTTTTCTCCCATGTCCCCACCTTTTGATTTGCTTTCACAGTACAGGTTGCAGGTAGTAAGAACAAAACTCACTTAAGCTGTGTGCATGTGAATGACAAGCAGTAGGAACGCCTCCTTATACAAAGCATGTTTTGAAAGCAGAGATGAGGACAAATTTCCCTTAAAAAAACAACAACATATATATATATATATATATATATATATATTATCCAAAGCTGAACTTTTAACTATGACTTTTTATCTACAAATGCCCATGAGAAGCAGGATTGTATAAATATCTTAATAGCTTGGCAAAAAAGAAACCCTTCTTCTCTCGTCACCGCTTCACAAAAATGAACAATGTGAGCCGATCAAAACCTCCAGAGTAGATACTAAATGGACCTTGTGGAACTGTTTCCAAAGTCAAGAATGAACTTTGAATCAATTTTGAAACCCAACATGGATGATAAGTCCTTTACCTGCTCTGAAAAAAATGGTGGAAGAAATTAAGGAAGGGGGGAAAAAACCACTTCCAAAGCCTCTTTAGTAAAGCCAAACGAGAAAACCAATACAACAGAGGGTATCAGTTGGAGCTGTTTTCTCATTTGTCCGCAGGTGTAACACATGGCAACATAAAATGAAAGAATATCCACAGTACTTCAGCAAATGCAGCATAACACCACACTATCGTCTCTCAGTGGCCCCGAGGGAAACGTCTGTAATCGAGCCTCCCTTCCCTGGGTCCTTCATTGTCACTGAGGAGACAGAACTGGTTGTGGACAGAAGGATCAGTGATACAGGTCAAGAGGGTGGAGTACCTTTGGAAGCTCTCTGAACACACACACACACACACACACACACACACACA
>NC_045754.1:12456794-12458751 GCF_008692095.1 Etheostoma spectabile | reverse complement strand
CACACACACACACACACACACACATACACACATACACACTGAGTCACTCACGTGTATGGTGTATGCAGGTGTGCATGAACACACACCGCTGTAAACATTTAACCACACGTGTGTGTGTGTGTGTGCGTGTGCGTGTGCATATGCAAATCCTTCTTTTCCCTTTCAATCGTTTCCCACTCCGAGGTTTTCAGGCTTTATTCTTTCCTAATTGCAAGCATCTTTGTTTATTTCCCATCCATCTCAAAATGTATTTCTTCTTTTCTTTCTTTCTCACAGCATTCTTTTATCTTCCCCAGTGCAGCTGTGTTCACATAATCCAACCATCTCTGTCCATCTCTTCCTATTGTGTCTGCAGAGTGTCTCCGCTGCAGAAGTCTGAGATTGTGGATATGGTGAAGAAACACGTTAAGGCCATCACGCTGGCGATAGGCGACGGTGCCAACGATGTGGGCATGATTCAAACGGCTCATGTTGGAGTGGGGATCAGTGGCAATGAGGGCATGCAGGCCACCAACTCTTCAGACTACTCCATAGCACAGGTAGGATGCAGACATCGCATGGAGACATGCAGAAGACGGTCGTTCATGCTTGGTTAGGGTCATACAGATATGTTACAGGCTTTATTTGAACGTAGATAATGGATTCATGCTTGGTTGTCTACCCTGCTCAAGTGTCTTAAGGCAAGACACTAAAATTCTTATCCGCTCACTCTTCAGCTGATCCTGATCTTTGACCTCCCTGGAGGGGGACAACCAAAATGAGAATTTACTAACCGAGGTCACTCAGTCATGTAATCAATGTAAACGAACAGCTCATTACAAGTGTTTCTATTCTTACGACAAAACAAAGACGTCCAGAAAGTCCACAAAAAAATCAAAACATCTGTAGGCTCTTAGCAGTGTCAGAAAGTGGTTTAATTGTATACAAACTACTAAATAAATAGTCAGTTTTTCATTGCTAAAACCTATTTAATGTTAAAATGTAAACACAAATCAATTGAAAAGAGTAATCATTTAGAAAAAAATGTATTTTGCTCGAGGCATTATCATCCCCTTTTCTTTAAATTTCTCAGTTTGTTTAAAAAAAGGATTGTCCAACTAAAAGGCTAAAAGCTCCCATTAGTGCTGAGAAGATTAGTTGATTATTTAATTTTAATTTTTACAGGAAAATAATGGAAATTCTGATGGTTGTTTAATCCTTTAAATCATGTATTAATGAAGAATGTCAGACATTCTCTTGTGAATTAAATATCTTAGGATTTTGCACTGTTGGTCAGACAAAACAAGTTGTTTAAAGATGTTGCTATGGGCTCTGGGAAATTGGGATTTTCACTATTTTCTGACGTTTTATTGACTAAACTACAATACTAAACAACAGACAATATCATAATAATATTACAGATAAATTATTGAAATATTAATTCATAACTAAATGTTTGTTATTTTCAACCCTAGTTACCATTATCTGTGTGAGCCGTAGTGACAACTTAATGCAAACGTGAACTGGAAGAAATGAACCAGAGGGTTCTCCTAATTACTGAGGAGTCTTATCTTTTCTGTCTCTGTCTCACGCAAACACATTCTGGCACTTTCACTGTTTGTGTTGTTTATCTTTCAGCCTGTGGGCATCTTGCACAACTTATCTGTATCAGTGGGCCGCCTCTTTCTTGTCTTCCAGTCACATTCTTAATATTTTCTCTGTTCCCTTTCTGTCTTAAATTTTCTTTTTTTTAACTCTCTTCTTTCTTTTAATTAAAGTAATGAATCTCTTTTCCCCTGATTGGCAGTTCTCCTACCTAGAGAAGCTGCTATTGGTCCACGGGGCGTGGAGCTACAACCGTGTCACCAAGTGCATCCTCTACTGTTTCTATAAGAATGTGGTCCTCTACATTATAGAGGTAGGAGCTTCACCACCACACCCTCTCTGTTTCACACACACACACACACACACACACACA
>NC_045754.1:12454702-12456784 GCF_008692095.1 Etheostoma spectabile | reverse complement strand
CACACACACACACACACACACACACACACAGTAACATTAACAGAGACATTTTGCAGCTGTTTGTCGACATGGCTGACAGTGATGGAAGAGGTGCCCTTCTGGTGTCTGCTTTCTGTCTCTTTTGCACACACACAAAAAAAACGTGTTTAGATCAGCAGTGACGAGACCTTGGCTTTAAGGGTCGACAGCGGTGTGTGTGTGTGTGTGTGTGTGTGTGAGAGATTGTGTGTGTGTGAGATTGTGTGTGTGTGTGTGTGTGTGTGAGATTGTGTGTGTGTGTGTGTGTGATGAAGGGGGCACACCGCAACCCTGGCCTGCCTGTTATGAGGGGTATGTGTCAGCTGTGCTCTACCCCATGGTCACCCCTCTGTCTCACATTAAGGATGCCAGCAGGTGCAGGTCCTCATTGGAGACTACTGTCCCGCTCACACCACCACTCTGTGCCTGTGTATGTGTGTGTGTGTGTGTGTGTGTGTTTCCATGATTATCTCACATGATTGGCTCTCTGAAGGGCACACTAGGCCAAAGGTGAGAGAGAGCGAGCGAGCGAGAGAGATCCTGCCCCCCCCCCCAATAAGGCTGTATGCCCCAGGAATTCTGCAACTCCCACCAGCAGACCCAAACATCTTCTCTATCTGCCCTTCAGATCAGCCTACATCTGCCCTGTGTGTATGAAGGCGTTAATAAAGGTTTCCCCTGGGCCAGAGTCATATTTAGACACTGTGTTTTCAGTAAATTAAGTTCTATAAAATCTGAAAGTGGTTTCAGATGCAGCCACAACCTGCATGAGGAATGCATTCAAAACGTCATGCCAGAAGACTTAATGGAGCTACAGGAAGTGCAACTACTGAAATAGCATATTTTTTGCCAGATGAAATATTGTGCTTCGGAAACATTACTGTAAACACATTGGACCACCATCTGTTTTGCCTCTCACAGTGGTATTGTTGTTAGCTCTTGTGTTTCTCAAAATCATGACCACAATTCCTATAAACTCACTTATTTCTATCCTTATTCACTTCTTTTCTTCAAGATGTTAATGGAAGAGGATACAATGTTGAAAACAATTAAAAATACACAAAGATATTTATGAAGAAAGTGTACTATTTTCCAGATCTCTGACTTGAATTCACCAACAGAAATCACCTATGGTGAGGACGTTTGTACAGAAGGAATGTTTGCTTTCTATATATTTTGTGCTATATAGTGATGTAACAAAATGTTCTGGCCCATCATAAAATCTTAAGTCTTGTAAACTATGATAGACCTTCACTCACATACCTAGATGTTACCTCATAAAGGTAACTGAAATGTCATAACTAAATAAAAGGGACTTGCAGTACGCAGGAGTTTTGGTTTCCTCTGGCACTAAAAAGTAAAAAAATGTCTACGTAAATTGTTTTTGTGATTATATCATTTTGTATACAGAGGCACACATTTTGCCAACTCCCCCTGCTTTTTCCACTATCAGTACCTCCCTAAGGCAGATTTACCCTCCGCTATTGTTTCTCTCATCCCTCTCTTTGTGTCCCAGCTCTGGTTTGCCTTTGTGAACGGGTTCTCTGGCCAGATCCTTTTTGAGCGCTGGTGTATAGGCCTCTACAACGTGGTGAGTACCTGACCTCACTCCCTCTCGAACTCCCTCTTTTCCATTTCTCCACTCTCTGCCTAAGTCTTACCCCCACCTGTTTTACTTAGTCTCTCGCTCTAACTATCTAATCGATCTATACTTTGTTTGCTTAACACTGTTCTTTCTGAATTCCAGACACATTTGTATGCATGTCTGTGAGGGTTTTTTTTCTCTGTATGACTGAATGCAGTTGCCTTCAAGCTCCCCACTTTAAAAATATAATGAAGTTCCTTTTATGCCACTGCTGATATGAACACTGATTGTCCAGCAAGTCAAAGGGTATACACGCTGCTCTGTCATCTTGTGTGTGATGCAGATATTTACTGCACTGCCTCCGTTCACTCTGGGGATATTTGACCGACCGTGCAGTCAGCAGAACATGCTCCGTTTCCCACAGCTCTACCGAATCACCCAGAATGCTGAGGGCTTCAACACCAAGGTACATGCGCGCG
>NC_045754.1:12445463-12454692 GCF_008692095.1 Etheostoma spectabile | reverse complement strand
CACACACACACACACACACACACACACACACACACACCATGTGCTGCATGTTAAGTCAAAGCTAAGCACTCTGCATTCGACTTGTCATGCCTTGTGGCTCATCTGTGGGATTGACGAGTGATGCCTGATGTTTGTTTGGGGCGCCGGTGAGTAAACAAGAGTGGCATGGAGACCGGGATGTTTCCATGGCAACTCCTAATAAGATTCATAGGGCCAGAATAAGGAAGTCTTTCATTTTAGAGAGTACACCAGCAACCCAGCCTACTGTATGTGTGGGAGTGTGTGTTAATGTGTGCATGTGCACAGTTCAGTAGAGGACTTTTGATGGCAAGAGCACAGTGGAAGTTGTGTGTTACTGTGAGGAATTGCTGTTTTTGCATGTTTTTATGTGTGGTGGCATATATGTGCTTTCACTCGCTGATGTTTCTCACTCTTTTCTCCCCTCCATCTCTCCCTCTGTCTTTCAGGTGTTTTGGGGTCACTGTATCAATGCACTGATTCATTCAATTATTCTCTTTTGGTTTCCACTTAAAATGTTAGAACATGGTAAGTGACATGCCTGAGTAACTCATCTGCATTCCCATAATTCCGGCTGGTAGCCCTTTGTCATTAGGTGTGTGTGTGTGTGTGTTCCCCACAGACTCGTCGTTCAGTGACGGTCAGGGAAATGACTACCTGTTTGTTGGAAACATGGTCTACACTGTAAGCATCTTATTTGTATGTTCAATGTGGTCATGGGTCTTAATGTTTATATAATATAATTCAGTCTTTTAGCATGCATTTTGCATATGCACAGTATTTGTTTACACACCAGCACTATGCTGCCCCCACAGAGACGTTATGAGTCTCCAGTCAATCTTCTCAACACTCATCCATCTGTTCTCTATATTCACTTCTCTATCTTACACTCTCACTATCATTTTACTCCCTACATTCCCATGTGAATTTTAGTGGTCTTTATTTGTTATGTTATGTGTATGTAGACTGCAAGAGGCTGTGGGGGTTCTGAATTTTTTCACTGACATTGCTGAGTTTACTATATAATATTAATGTTTATTATCTCCATAGTTTCCAGCCAAGTAACCCTGTTTCTGTTTTTTTTATTTTTTATTTGCCCTCCCTCCTTCTCTTGTGTGTGTGTGTGTGCGTGCGTGCGTGTGTGTAGTATGTGGTAGTTACAGTATGTCTGAAAGCTGGAATAGAGACCACAGCTTGGACAAAGGTAAAAACATTAACACACTAATGTGCCACACCAAATGTGCTGTTTTTAACTCAACCAATGATAAATTAAGAGGACGGTGTCCACTCGGTGATGATTTCAGTATGAGGTTTTCATATAGTCTGGTCTAAATGCTACATATTTAGGAAAGTCATGGGAAAGGATGTGGTGTACCTTGATCTTGTGGTGGAGGTCTGAGGTTTGCTAAACAGCAGTTGCTTACATCACCCACCAACCAGCTTTATCGCGGCTGCATTTCTATCCCATTGCTCCTGTTCAATATTTTAAACTTACAAAAACTCTCCTTGTCTAAGTGTTCATAAATTAACACTTCCTAACCATTCGAGTCAGGCATGTACTGTGAACCAGCTGCAAGAACTGTTGAATATAGTATGATTTAACAGATGAAACTTGCAAGGATTGAATGGACACCGTTACTGCACAGCAAAGGAGAAAAACAGTCCAGAAAACAGTGAGATTCCCATCTGTTAGATGAAGTGTAAATACATAAAAACTAAACAGATTTAATTCAACATAGTTAACCTAGAGCCCAGATGTCCTCATTTCTTTCAAAGAATGTTTGATTCAAGTCATGAGAAACATATATTTTTACACTCTAAATGGTTACTGTCAAAAGTTGTACACACAACATTATCAAATGTCGGCTTAAGCTAGCTAACATTAAGCTTGCAATTTCTGGGGTGGCCTCTAGCTTAGCCAGTAAGAGCATTCACCCCATGTTAAAAAACAAAAGCTTGCAACTTCAAGGATAAATGGCAGATTCTCTTTCCCTGATATCCCTTTACCGGGACTACACACAGTTATTGCCCCCATAACTATCTGGGTAGAGTGTGTGCCATTTAAGTCCGCACAGCAACTTGTTTTTGAGTCCGACCCAGGGCCCACAGCTGCAGGTCTTCCCCTCTCTCTTTCCCCTCTTTCCTCTCTATCTAAATAAAGCTTAAAAAGGCTTGTTTACTTTTAAATTATACCGCATACTAGATATACGTCAGATGTCTTATGATGCAAAAATAGTATCAGATGACTGCAGTGTGTACAGCCCAAACTTCAACAGCTAGTACAATGAACTTTGCCTCAGTAAAATATAGTAAAACAGTCAACTTAATTATGTTTTAAACAAGGAAATATGTGAACAAAGAATAATTAAACATGACTAAGAATCCAAGTATTTGGTTCAAATGTTTTGGAACAAAGTCAGCGGAGATGGATTTAGACTTTAGGACAACAGTAGCCTTGATTTAGCTCATTTCTACTGTTGGAGAGAGTAAGAGAGATTGGCAGGATGGACAGAAGGGCGCTGACACTTCTGTCCGTTCAGCTGTCCACACAACAGCCTGGCAGTAATGACGCAGGGTCCCACTGGAATTCACACAGTGTCCCCTTTCAGCAGATCACAGAGAGCAAGACGAAAATATGGGAAGGAGTGAAGGAAAGGTTGTGTATATTCGGATGAGCTGGATGTGAACTATTTGACCTCACGCTGTCTTCTTCTCCGTCTCTTAATCTCCATCCTCTCCTGCACTCCCTCCCCTTGTATCCTCCTCTCTCTCTCTCTCTCTCTCTCTCTATCTCTCTCTCTCTCTGTGTTGTAGTTTTCCCACCTGGCGGTATGGGGAAGCATGGCGCTTTGGATGGTCTTCTTTGCTGTCTACTCTGCCATGTGGCCCACCATCCCCATCGCCCCTGACATGCTTGGCCAGGCAAGTCCCTCTCCATAAACACGTCACTCATTTCATCAACGGTGTGAAAAGGGGTTAAATAGCCCTACCCTCTACATCTCTTTTCTGCAACCTCCAACACTTGCCCCTCCCTTGTTCTTGGTTGCCAATACATGGCGCCTATCTGACTCACATCTTGGGTGTTCCACATCGGCTCTGCTGGAGCCCCGGGGGAGATTTATGCCTTGCCAGCCCCACTCACTAGGCTTCCTGCACCTGCTGCGTGTCACCAGAACCCCTTTTTTTTTTTTCTTACTGCCCTCTGTGGAGGTGTTGATTCAAGAGGGTGGGGCACTGCTGCTGGTGATGATGATCCACTGGGGGTGAGGAGAGCATAGATGGAGACCCCCTTGATTGAGAGATTTGTTTTAGAGTTTGGGGATCCGGTGGGGGTGAGGCGAGCTGCCCCACTGAGTGGGTAGAGAGTCTTGGAAGGGGAAGGGAACAGGGCTGTCTAAACTCCCCTCGGCCCATTAATTCAATTTGTGTCAGAAATCAGGAATGCGGTCAAATATCTCTGCAGCTGTTCAGTCTAACTGGGGAATGGTCAGAGACACTCAGTCCCCCAAACCTCCATTCTCTCTTCCCCCCCTGTCTCCCCAACTACCCTATTACTTCTCTTATTTCCCCTGATCCCACTATCTATATTTCCATCTGTCCATGGGGGACGGGGGATGGAAAAGAGCTGTATATTTCTGCTCAGAATAACTGTGGGTGTAAGTTTGTACATGTGAGAATTAATGTGCTATGTGTGTCCAGTTATGCGTTGTGTTGATTGTAAAGCGATGGAGACCAATAGTGTGTTTCTATGGATATAACAAAGCAGGGAAAATCATTTAGCATTCCTCCATCCTCATAGTGTATAAAGACCATGTGATATAATGTGTGTCCAGTGCTGTGGAAATGAACTGTGTGAAGGTGTTTGTCACACAGAAAGCCGTAGAGTATGTCTGTGTCCAGTTGGACCATCTATGACTTGGTTGTGATTCCAGGTGCTGCAAAGGATATTTCCTAATGGTTGTCCGATTATTTCTCCTCTCCCTCTGGGAACCAAATTGTCTCTGTATATGTGAAGCCAAGCAATGGAAACACATGGTATAGGCTATACAGTAGTAGACGTTAAGGAAGTTCTGGTGCATGAAGTGTTTGTGTCTGATGACTTAAACGTTAACGCCTAGAGACAAAGACTTAGGCTTGTGAAACACCACAGAGCTCTTGCAGATAACTAAAGGGGGAGATATTGGGTAATACGGGGAAAATTAAGGGATTTACATTAACAGGTGAGGACAAGCACCAGAAGATATAGTCACTATTAATGAAAGGAAGTTGTGAAAGGGTAAGATTGGAGCAAGCAACAGGAGAAACATGTGTAGGAGTAAGAGGCATGGAGACAGACAGACAAATTGAGACACTGGTTAGATGCATGATTAATCCCTGGAGACAGAGTGAAGACAAGGGTCAAAGGTCTATGAGGCTGTTTGCAGCTGGACTTTAGAGACAGATGGGGGGGGGGGAAGAGATATGTGGTTACTCACTAGCATTTTTACCTTTTAGCATAGAAGCGTTGCGTTTCATCTGTGTTAAATCCAGTTTGTGTTGTAAATTCTGGTTGTGAGAAAGCTGTTGAAGATTTTTGGCTAACATTGGGGTTCTTCTCACTGTGCTGTGAATGGCTTTCAATGTGCTTTGTCTCACATTTCTCTTTGCCTTTTCCACATGTTTCACTCTGCTCGTTGCAGAGAAAAATGACTTAATACTCCATTTGAATTAATATACGAGCAAAATAAATGGAGCCTGTGTGTTGTCATTGCAGGCTGGCAAGGTGATGCAGTGCTGGCACTTCTGGCTGGGCCTGGTCCTGGTGCCTACTGCGTGTTTACTCAAAGACTACGCTTGGACCGCGTAAGTAGAACACATTTAATATAAATACATGGAAAATCCATACAGAGAGTATTTAACTTAACCGAGGCGTTTACATAACCCATATTGAGTCTATGTCAACACTTGTGCACACTTTATATTATGAATCACATGTGTATGCAAAGTAAAACACTCAAACTTTCCCTCATGGGTCTGATGAGCTTATTTCTGCTTTGTAGCACACGTCGCACTGTGAGGAAGTCTTTGCTAGAGGAGGTGCAGGAGTTGGAAGCTCGGGCCGTAGACCCAGGGGCAGCTGTACTTCGGGATGCCAGCGGCCGCAGGTATACAGGGAACTAAAAAGCATCATGGGATCTCACCTCCAGTCATATCCAGTTTTTTGTGTCATCAATCAGTTTAACCTATTGATTTGTTTTTATTAAAAAGACCGTCACAGTCTTTTATTTTAGGATATTGTTTTTTAAAGAATAATCTATTAATCAATATTAACACTCTATGTACATGTGCAGATTCAGTATACAACTGTTATTTACTCAGAGGCCACTTTTATTGGGTCCACCTGTAAAATTTAAAGCAATTCAATACAACAGCGCAGCCATAAATTCTACTTTTACAAAGATAATAATATTTTTTATAGACACTATCAGAGAGATTTTCAACTATGTTTGTTACTAAGGTTGTAGTTTGCAGGGATGTTGAACTGGACTGCATTATATTCAGAGGTGTTTTGTAATGTTTTTCCCAACCCATTTACATATGTTAGCGAGGAATATTTGGGAAATACCACCACAAACTGCAGCCGCAATAATAAACATATAGTATATTATCACATCTCTGAAGGTTTTAACAAAAACTGGGCAATCTATGCTTCGTAAAGGAAGAATATGTGTGTAGAGGTGTTGTATTGAGTTGTATTAAATTGTATAGGTGTAACTAATAAAGTGGCCAGGGAGTATATGTTTCTGTATGTGTGAAAATAAATGGCATTTCTAATTCCCCGGTGGCACCGTCCACAGGACCGAAGCCAAGGCTGAGGTCCCGTAGAGCCAGAGCTGTCCCATGCTCACCGAGGTAGTTTCTGGGTTTGCACTGTCCCACTGTGTGAACTGTGACCTCGAATGACCTGTGTGCCCCACTGCAAGCTGCTTTGGACTGACCTTTGCTTGTTTTCCATTAACTTAGTTCACACCTCTCTTTGGTAATCTTTTTCATGTCTCTCCTTTGTCTTCTGTGGATTGCTTTAAAGCTGGATCAATTTGAACTGCCGTACAGACCTGGTGTGTCTTCTGGATTCGTCTGTAGTTCTCTCTCTGTGATTTAGTTGTGTGGTGTTAGAAAACGGTGCCATTGTGTAGTTTTGGGAGACATTTTTCGAAGTTATAGATACAGTATGGATCATAGAGGTTTGACTGTTTGCTATCAGGGGGTGGTAAGAAGTACTTTACTTGAGTATTTCCATTTGAGGCTGCTTTATATTTCAACTTCACAACTTTTTAGAGGGAAATACTGTTTTTTTACTTCACTATATTTCTTAAACAGCTTTAGTTAATTTGTAGGTTCAGATTTCAGATTCAGATTTTTTTTTTATAGCTCAAAAAACAATTAAATGCATATAAAGTTAAAAAACAATCAAATAACACAATTCATAGTACATAGTATAGTTCATTGTTGAATGCAGGACTTTTAACATAGTATTTTTGAATGGTGATAATTAAATAAAGGGTCAGAGTACTTTTTTCCTCCACTGTTTGCTAGTAAGGATTGCAAAGAGTTGTATACTAATCTGCTTCAGGGTCAGATGTGAGTGAGTCACCAGGATAACCTGCTTTCTCTGAGCAGTTTGATCCTTGAAAAGAGGTAGAGGGGTCTGAGTTATGTTTTTAAAGGTGGGTAACCACACTGCTGCGCCTAACCCCTACTCAAGGCCCTGTCCTGGACTGACCCTGCCTTTAAAACCAGGAAAGCAGGACTGGGTCCTTGTGCCCTCTCCATTTAGAATAGGAGAAGTAAAGTAGCGGTACACAGAGAGCCAATGGAGCAAAAGGAAAAAGAGCACATCTGTATTTGCAGTTCTTGGGGAGGTCTTGGAGTAGGCATGGGGAAGGGGTGGAAAGGTAGAGTACAGGAGTGCCTCGAGGGAAAAGTTCAAACGAAGCACATCCTTGGGTCTTTTTTTAATGTGATGTTAGCCAGAAAGAAACATTATAGAAGGACAACTTGATGCATGAGCTTTTCATTTATTTGTCCAGCCACCATTTATTCTTTTATCATTCACTCGGCACTGTCATCTATCTAACAGACATCATTTTTGTTGGCCAAAAACCTTTTGAGCAAACTTTAGAGCCCCTCAGTTTTTTCTTCTCTTTTTTGACACACACTGTAGTGAAGGTTCCCAACAGTCACATGCAGTATTAAGAATTTCCCAACTGCCTGATCCAAATTTTAACCTTGGGAAGGCTGGCTCTAGTCCATAACTACTCCGTTGATCATCACAAGTGTCAGAGAAACCCCTCCTGTGTGAATTTAAGGCTCGATTGGCAGATAAATGTAGAAAATCTATTTTGTCAAATAAAATTGGCAAAAAGAGACTTTTTGATTTGGCAATCACTAATACTGGTGTCCTTGCATTTACATCCAATGCCTCTGCCTTATAACTTTAATGGCTGTAAGGATGGTGATAAGAGTGGAGAGGGCTATCGTTTGTTTTGTGTGCTTGTTTGCGTGCCTGAATTTGTGTGCAATATCTGGAAAGGGCTTATTTTTGGTCACAGGAGGAGAGGAGCCGTGACGGCGTGTGGTCTCCGAACAGAGGATCCAGTCTTTTTCTTGGAAGGGGGGAGAAGGAGAGGAGAGGAGTGTGGGGGCAGCTGAGGAATAGTTTACTGTGGATGTCCTGTTACCCTGCAGTCAGTTTATTACTTTGTGTGGGTTAAATTATGTCAGAAGCAGTCAGTATCCAATCCACTTCATACCAACGTCCTGGTTTTAAATCCACTTAAATTTTGTTTGCTCTTTGTGTGTTTCTGCGAAAGACAAATGTACTTGGCCCTATATCCTTCAGTGTTTTGCTCCAGGACAGTTAAAGGTTGACGACTGTCTTTGATCATCCTGCTGCCTTAAATCTGGGTGTAGTGAAGACATTATATTTTGACTTGAAAAGCAGCTTAAACTGCCACTGAAAGCAAAAGGAAATGACAAAAGCACTGAGATATATGTGCACTACTTTAAGAAATATTTCCCAGTAGCTTGAAATGGTGTTGTGCTTTGGTGTAAGTAGTCAAGAGTCTCTTTAATTACCAATTATTAAGTGGCTTTGTGCCATCACTGTGGAGTAACTGATATTTCTTTTCTTTCTCTGCAGTCTAAACGAACGAGCCCATCTGCTGACAAGAGTATTTAGGAAAACGCCTTCAAGCGTAGGACGTTCAAACTCGGTGCAGCAGAATGTGTCGCGTGAGTGTCCTTTCACATATTCTAACATAGTCCTGCATCAATGCAGGCCTTAAGAGGGAATTGTGTTACGGTCTTTCTCTTGTCCCTCTCACCACATTCATCTCATTCAACTTTATGGTTGTAGTGTCTGCACAGCAATACAGATGTTTTATCATTAATTTAAAATGTTCCTCCCTCCTCTTGTCTCTCTCTGTAGATGGCTATGCCTTCTCTCAAGAGGAGCATGGCGTGGTTTCCCAATCCCAGGTAGTGCGCTCCTACGACACCACCCGCCAACGCCCCAGCCTCTAGCCCTGCCCCTGACCAATGCTTCTGCTCACCGTAGCATTGGTTATCAACTTGACAGCGGAGACAGACTTATGTGACACTCTCACGCCGCGTGACCAACCCTGCTGTTGCCTTACTGGAACTATGACCTGACCCCTCGCCGGGGATTGGGTTAATGGTCCGGCTTGGTGAACGTTGCTAGCGCATAGAGGACTGACTGAATTGAGAGAAAGGACCAGGCCGATGTTATGGGAAAAAAAAAAACATTCTTCAAACTCAAACAAGCTGCACAGGCATGAGCAATCATAACCCCGCACAGACATGACAAGTCAAACTCAGAGACTGTGACTCATATCTGTATATCCAACAGACTGGGTTTGCTTCATGCCACTGTGTGTTTATCCATGTGTTTGTGTGCGCGTGTGTGCATTCCTGTGCGTCTGTATCTGCCTGTGCATGGTATGCCTACACGCATTGGCGCTCTTGTGTTTGTGTGCATGTGTGTTGGCCCGTGTGTGTTCGCTTCCACGGTTCTCCCTCATCTCTCTCGTGAGGTGGGTTTAGCTTGTCTGTCATCACATGCCCATGTGGGAGGGGAAGAGACGTAAAAATAAACATACACACACACACATGCACTGATGAATTCCTTAATAAGGGATGGAGGGAAGCA
>NC_045754.1:12443578-12445453 GCF_008692095.1 Etheostoma spectabile | reverse complement strand
TACAACGAAGCCCAAACCCCCCCCCTCCCCCTCCATACACACACCCCCGCCCCATCGCAGCATCAAGCCTCACTGCCAAACACCACAGAGATGCCCCTGAGGCAGAACGCTCATGCCAAACTGGACCACCAACCTGCTGCAGCCCCGCCTACCCCACTGGGACTTCCTCTTGCTTATCGCTCCTTGTACCTTCATTTCTTCCTATCTCTCCATCTCCTAGCCGCTCTGCAGCCTCCACGTCTCTCCTACTCTAGCACATCTCCTTGTCTTAGCCAGTTTTTATAAAATCCACTTAGTTTCCTGTTGTTTCTGACGGCTCCTGTGATTCCTGTTGCCGCCTGTCGAGCATCGTCAGCTGACAGAGAAACAACGAGCCTGGCATTAAAGCTTTCTTTTTCAGTTTTGTTGGCTTTCCATTCTTAACTGGACTGTTTTTTTAAATATTAAAGTGGACATTAATGTGTATGTGCTTATAATTTGTTTTCTCTCTTTTCATTAATGCCTGTTTTTTTACGCATATTTGGAGACATGTCTTAAGAGGGAATATTTTACTTGAACTAGTCCTAATAGGCATCCAAACAGAAGGGATCTGATTGACTCGCATGGATCATGTGTTTTTCTGGCTCTGGGATTTGTCTGAATGTAGAGTCCATTGTGTGTGTGCTCTGTGTTGAGGACACTCTGGTTCAGGAATGCAAGACTGAAAGGGTGGGAGAGAGGGGTTGTCCATCTGAGTCCTAATCATTAAATCTAATCAATCCATGGCCTGACTAAATGTCTCCGTCTCTTGACTGTAAGCTGTCTACTCCTTTAATCAGTTGGCTTTTTATGAGTCAAACTGTGGCTAGAGGGTAGTAGGAAGAGTCAGGTTGATTGATTTGTACATAAGATGCATAAAAACATTTCATACATTGCCAAGATCAAACCTGTCCCAAACTCAGGAGAGTCAGTAAAGATAGACCATTAGACCATTAGATTAACACAGGCCCTGGACACTGAAGTCCAACTGGAGATCCTTTTTCCCACCAACCTCCCTGGATTTGGCCCAGCCCAAATCGACTTCAGCTGCTGCAGTATGGAGAATCCATCGGGCCAAGCAGGAGCCAGAGAGCCATTTATGCTTTTCAACTCGTCCCCAACGACCTACTCCACTTTCCACATTACTGTAGTTTTTGGAGGAGCCTGCCAAAACTACATCTCCACATAGTCATAGTTTGAAACTTCCTATTGTTGTGCTTTATTGTTCCTCCTCTCTGTGAGTCAAGTGATGTGACAGGTATTTGGTCTGTCCACAGTGGGTGGTAAACCTGTCGGTGAATGTGTGTAATTAGTGTTTCTTATAGCTTAACTGTGAGTGTGTTTGTGTTTCAAGGGGATTAAGAATGGGAGACAGTTCTTTGTGCAAAACCCATTCATCTCACAGATTAGTTTTTTGTTAACCAAGTTTCGAAATGTGTGTATGTAAATCTCACTCATCCAGAGAGGCAATGGAAACCAAGCATTGCTAGAGTTGTTTAGGACAGTAGAATGTGATAAAACACTGAAGCTCTCAAAACACTAATTTCTGTTTAAAAGTTGTTTATTTTTTAGAATTCATATGAAAAATGTTACCCCTGCATCAAATTTGACCAATTTTCATACGTAATTTTCCAGATACTCTTTGACACACAAGCTGCCAATCATACATATATATCTTACAGACTTGCTTGGGCGTACAGATGAGGTACACACAAACATACCAGTTTCAGTACTTTGGGACATCTCAGACTGCACGCTCAGTGGAGCAGTACATTCCTCAAGTTATATGTACTGAGTTACCAGGGACCCAGCTGCACAACCGTACGAAGAAAAAAGTAAATTTGACTTTTTTTTTTT
>NC_045754.1:12434145-12443568 GCF_008692095.1 Etheostoma spectabile | reverse complement strand
TTTTTTTTTTTTTGATTATGCAAAAAACACCATTTCTGTGCTGTTAAGTGGAAAATAATGAGTCAAAGCTGCCCTGGAGCTGCCTGTGCCCTCAGCTTACTGCAGTAGTGTTAAATACACACACACCTCTCACAGGAGAGAAGTGAAGGGGGCAGTTTTCGCTGTATAATTAACTGTAATCTTCAGAGAACTGCCTCTCACTCCTTCTCTGTCACACACTCACACTTCTCAGGTACATTAACTGCAAGCCTTGCCTGTGTGTTTCCGCTCAGGGGAGTTGGTGAGTTTTTTTGTTTTTTTGGGGGGGGTGCTCTTTTTCTTTTTGGGTGGCAGGAGGGGAGTTGTATAGCAGGGTGGAGCGTCACAGTCTATGTCCTGTGTTCACTTCATTAGAGTTTAAATGGTCTACAGGGAGATTGCGACTGCCTTTGACATTACACCACCTGCATTTCCCATTACACACATCCCTCCACTCCACACTAACTCACACATACAGTACAAACATCTTTTCACATGCTTTTTTTCCTCACAAACAAACATACTGTACTGTATAAACCACTCACAAGCATTCACAAGTGCACATGGCATAAACCTTTTTGCTTGAATATTCACTTTTTATACAGTTCACTGCTATAAATCATCCAGTCATCACTCATTCCAGCACATATAGGCCAACAAATCTTTTTCTCATTCTCAAATTCACATACATGCATACACAAACACATACACAGTTTTATTTGAGCTGCAGGCTGCAGCGGGCTGTGCACAATCAACCATCTGGGCTGTATAGCCTTCCTATATGCAGTTTTGTCTTTACATCAAGACAGAAAATTGTTTATGCATCCATCATAGGCTGAGCTTAGCTCATTCCAACTTGCCAAGAGATCATATGACATGCTAAACAGACACACACCACACACAATAGCAAGGCAGGCCCTGAGCCAGCAACGGCTTTGTGAGTCTGACTCCCTGCCTTTCTATTTTTCCACTCTGGCAGCTTCCCCTAAAGGTGTCTGACACAGCCCTCACAGGTTAAACTTCACAACAAAGTGGCAGAGTGGTCTGCAAGTTGGCTCCTTATCATACAGTCACTGCAGGGTATTTCTGGTCACTGGTGACACTGGAGCCACCAATTGGAGGAGGGCAGGGGGACTGGAGGGGTCTGTATCCTCCCTGAGTAGGGTCCAGGAAGGTTGTGGCAGGGTGGGCGTAGCCGATGTACTGCGGGTGAAGAAACTGTCCCTGGTGAGGCATGATTTGCGTGGCCTGCTGGCAATTGAGTACGGAGAAGTTAGTGGGCATGTTGACGAAGACGCTGGCATCAGGGGGCAGGCAGCAGGAGGCCTGAGCACGCATGAGCGGAGGGGGAGCAGGGCGGGGTGCAGCAGGCGGGGCAGAGGAGCTGGATGAGGTGGCTGTGCTGGACTGCCGGGACGATGAACCCCTGGAGGTCCCCATGCTGGCCATCATAGGGATGGTTTCCAAGAGGCGACCAGCACCGGCCCCTCCTCCTGTCCCACCTCCTGATGACAGTTCCTGTTTTGGCCGGAGGCAGCGGCAGCAGCACACAGCAACCACAGAGCCCACCAGGATGAAAGCTACAAACACCGAGCCCACAATCAGGAACGGCACATAGATAGGCACTACAGAGAGAGAAGAAAATGACACATTCTCATCAAAAAAACAACTAACAGTTCCCCTGACATCTTAAACATTAACGTTAACATTAACATTATCAGTTAAACATTAACGTTCAAAGCAGTAGCGCCTCTCACACACACACACACACACACACACACACACACACACACACACACACACACACACACACACACACACACACCACACAAACAACACACACACACACACACACACACACACACACACACACACACACACACACACACACGTGTCTTGCTTCCCTGCACAGCAAAGCTCCTACATGTGAGTGTAGATGGGTAAGACAGTGAAACAAAGAGAGCAGAGAGGAGTGTGTGGACTTGGGTAGGAGAATGAGAGGTACACTGGGACTGAGTCCCCAGGGAGTCCCAGGCTCTCATTAGCAGTTATTAACTTTGTTTTGATCTGCTTTAATCCTCAGCACCCTGCTGTTTCCCGAGCCTCCTCGACCCTGCAGACCTCTGTGTGTGTGTGTGTGTGTGTGTGTGTGTGTGTGTGTGTGTGTGTGAGAGAGAGAGAGACATTCTTAGGCCCGGCTGCCAGCATATATGTGACCCTTCTTTTTCTTCAGCTATTTATGACCAAACCTTTGAAAATGAGTTACTCAAGTTGAACTACAGTACTTGGCTTCTGCTTAAAGAAGGGTATTAAAGTTGACTGATTTAATGTAGCTGAATGGGAGCTTATTCAGCCCTTAAATCCAAGGAATAGCAATTTCTTCTCGCTGACCTTTTCTTCCTTTTTGTTTAATACAGCAAATCAGACTGGTAAGAAAGTACTTGTGTAACAGTTCCACCAATCACACTGTGCTCTTTGCTGGGTCAAATAGCAGAGGCATTATTAAACTTGTACAAATCTTGACATTTTTATATGTTAGGATCTCAGTTCCAGTTAGATATCTGTAAATTTGCTAAGTGAAAAGCAAGAGAAGCTCCAATAACAACTTTGAAACATGATCAACAATAACTTTCCTCAAGAAGAAATAACAGTTTTTGTTCAAATTTCACCTTTTGGCCGAACAGCAAGGGCACAGAGTGGATGTTTTTGGCAGAAACGGGGACCGGGACTGGTTCATTCCCATGCTCACTCACACAAACACCTTACAGACACAATAATGACCATGTTACATTATAAGTGATTAGTTGTGTTTTATTGTTCCCACTGGGTGTAGTTATTTTCCGCTCTGAATGTGCCCATGTGTTATGAGGTGTAACTGTATGCCAAGGAGAGAGAGGTGGCAACTAGCTCCAGTTTCCTTTTGTCTCTTTGAAATACATCCATACCGCCTTGAGAAACTTTTCAAAATGCTCATCAAAAGTAGCAAGGTATTATAAGGATTACTGCATGGAACCTGTTAAGAGCTAGGGGACATTCATTGGCTGAGGCGGTAAGTCCAGGTGACAAAAGACATAGGCCAGCAGCAGAAGAGGCCGAGACATAGTGACATGAAACAGACTAGGACCTTGACCCATATCCCTTTGACAAGAATCGGTGTCAACTTCAGAGGCTGATGTAGTCTACCTCACAGCTAAACACCTTCCAGTAAACAGGTTTTAACAGGAACTCTGTTATGGCAACATAAATAAGGGACACTTTGACTGCCCTCTTTTCCTGCACTTATATGGCCTCCACCTCAACCTCTCTGCTTCCACTCCCTTTTTCTGCACGACAGATGAGGATTAGTAATTGCAGAAACTTTTCTCTTGTTTTACTTCATCTTCAACAACTCATTTTTTGCGTAGCTCCTTTCCAAAACACTGTACAGTGAAACAGTAATGGAGGGGGGAGCACCAATTAAAGTTCAGCAAATACAGTGGTGGAAGAAGTACTCAGATCTTTGTGCAGGTAAAAAATACTTAATTACAAGTAAAGGTGAAATGTATTGAGTATCAAAATAAAAGAACTCAATATGCAGAAAAGGGTGCTAAGGGTCACAAGATAATTCTGGGTAGGAACGAAGAAAAAAGGCTGAAGGTCAACAGCCATGCTAGCAGCTATCTGATGCTTTAGCTCACAGTTGTTGCTTTGAGTTAAATGCTAATATCAACATGCTAACATGCTCACAATGGCAATGCTAAGATGCTGATGTTTAGCAGGTGCAATGTTTACCATGTTCACCATTTTACTTTTGTGTGTTAGCATGCTAAAATTGGCTACTTACTCAGTACTAAACACAAATTACCGCTGAGGCTGATGGGAATGTCATTACTATTGGCCATGAACCAAAGCACTATTGGACAAATTTAAACTTTAAGTTTATGATGACATTAAATAAAAAGTTATGGTTTTGCAATTTATCCCGAAGGGGACATGAATGTCTGTTCAAAATGTCATTGAAATCCATATAATAATTGTTGAGACTTCAATATGGACCAAAGAGGTAGACCAACTTACAACATTGCCATCCATAGATTCTCGTCGCTAGTTGTAAAAACTATACATTGCTAGACTAATTTGTAAAAAAAATAATAATAAAAAAAATAAAAAGTTTGGACTTTCAATCTTTGTTTTTTATGAAATGTTCGAAACTTGTACCTCTTTGGGCTTTAAACAGTTATTTTTTTAAACTTTTGCTAAGGTGTTATTGTCTCATCTTGTGCACATGGTGGTTGAAACCCTCCTATTGTTCCCTGTCACTCCTCCACACCTGTTGCTGCAGTTGAGCTGTGCAGCCTTGCCGCAGTAACAGCAGCCCCCTCTCTTAAGCTCTTGTTTTGGGCACAGTCTTTGTGACTGTGCTGGCTGGACTCTGCCTCATCTATCCCACGGGTATTCTCCTGTTCCTAAATACCATATGTTCCTTCATGTTAAGTACATTAATAATTTCCTGCCTGTTATCCATTGACATTAAAGTGTTTATCTTTCCTGGATGATTAATAGACTGCAAGCATAGGAAAAATATGAAATGCACAAACTAAACTAGGCTATCCAATTTTCTTAGTGAGAAAAAAAGCTGCTTTTCTTTATATTATTTTGGCTTGAGGCCACTGAATGAAATGTATATACTTCTTCCTCTAGTGATAAGGCATGATTGTCTTAGTAAATGACAGATTATAGCTAGAGGGCCAAAAGAGGGCATACTATTCTCCAAGGAAACATGAACTAAGTCTGTGTTGCCTTTATCACTGATGTGACTACGCTGATCTTTTATTCAAGATATGATGCAGTATGGTAGATTCATTTATGGGCATGTTAACCATGATGAATGGGGAGCCAAGGTGGAGACAAAAGTTTGTATTGTTACCTAATCAACTATACAAATTGGAAACCATGGGTTATATTTTCCCTTAAGTTTTCGTAATTGTCCCTCTCTTAAATGCAGTGTCTATGTATGTATGTATGTTTGTATGTATATGAGTGTCTAGTTTGAAGCTTGTCTGAGTCTGAATCCCTTGAAAGCCCACAGACACCAGAGTGACTGCAATGGGGGATTCCAGAAGGACAGGGACTCCACCGGCCTGGTAGGAAATGATACATGATGAACGTGATTTGTGTTTTTTTTTTTTAATAAGCAGAGCTGTCAGCGCCTTTGGTGAGCCACTGTCCAAGATCCGGTCAAGTCCAAACTTGATCACCGTGGGGACAGCGTGAGCTGAGCCAGGCCCCTCTTGCACTGTTACAGGCCAGAACAAACACAGCTATTTATAAGTGCAGTATAGGCACAGTTTGCCATTTGTGAGTGCAGTTAACGGCTTTTTTGAAGGAGTCTGCTGCTGTCTCCTGTGCAGCTGTCGTTGCCAACCAGGGCAGTCAGCAGATGAGCCTTAACAGGGAGATGCTGTCAAACCGTTTATGAGGGGAAACCAAACCTTGTAATAGGTCCTGCAATTTACAATATCAAATTTAAGATATCCTGCATCCAAGGCACATGAGCATGGCTTCAACACGTTATATTAATTTGAGTCATTTTCAATTAGTCGTTTGGAATAAAACTTAAAAACAAAGATTTAGCTAAGATTAACACTGAACCCTGCGCTGAAGCAACAGGTCAATTACCAGTTTTCCTCTGATATAAATTCCAGTGAAGACTACAGGATTGTTGGGCTTTTACTGTGACAATCTCCATACTCCAAAACGACCCCCAAACATACAACAACATCTATTTATGCATCATGCGTGTATGTTAATCAATTTTTTAATTGCCTTTGCCCTATTTTGCAATGTCTTTTGTTGTTTTAACTGGTATGCACATGCTTTCTTTTTTTAGTAGGCTGACTGATTATGAACATACATCATATTTGTGATAGAAGTTGCTGAAACAGTAGAAATTATGGCTTAATACCTGCACCGGAATCCTTGTTCTCCTTGCTCTCTGTCCCGGGCTCCTGAGCCTGCCGGTCGTTATCGCAGCTCCCCTGGTCGAGCCTTGCCTCCGTGCTGGAGCAGCAGTAGCGCAGCTCGCATTTCCCGCAGCAGATGATCGAGTCCTCTCCATCGATCTTCTCCGGGCACTGGAACCCTTCTTTCCACGCGCCCTGGGAGTCGCGCCAGCCGTGGCAGTACTCCCCACTGGCTTTCACGTCAATAATAACCAGGAGCAGAGTCACAATCGCGGTGACAGACATCGGGAAACCTCCTCCCCACATCGTCGGCCAGGTGGCCCTCGGCCGCACGCTGGCGCACTAAATGAGATAGAGAGGCTTTCACTCTCGGCGTCACACCTGGTGCAGGGACTGATACGGTGGATCGGTGTGATACAGAGAGCTGAAGGGATGAAGTGAGGGAGCAATAAACCACTCAGAAGCTGTCATTTGTTAGAGGAATATCCGTGCGCAATTCAGATCCAACGTCTCCAAAAGTAACTAAGTGTGACTTTGCAGTACGGGTGGTTATCCAATAGTTGTAGGAAAACAAAACACAGAGTATATGCTATTGAAAGAAAAGCTGTAACAGAAATGATATCAGATAAGCTTAACTAATACTCCAGTTGTAAACCATGAGCTCTTACTAAAATCCAGAATGGGAGGACTAAATGATCTCCTCTGGCACTGCAGCAAGGCTGTTCATGTCTCCTCACTCTTCAAATGCCTTTCCACAGGGATGCAGAGAAACCAACACATGTAGCCTGATCCATGAGGCTGTCACTCCTGAGACCCCTCACCCTCAGCCCCGTGCGCAAAAATAAGATTTCAAACTTCTGGGGCTTGGTCTGCATTGTTGGGCGTCAGTAGTAAGTCAACCAAGCCTGGACAGTGTAGCCCGATTGAACTGAAGCGCGCAGAGTGTATCCTACTTTGCGTCAGAGTGAGAGGGGCGTGTAAAAAGTCATATGCAAATACACATCCCTCTTAAATAAGTAATTAACCGTCGGAACTAGCAGTGGCAAGATGCAAACAGTAAAATACAACTTCCGGTTGAAACCTTTAAAATAAAAGCCTATCGCAGAATGCAATGTGTGAATTTTGAAATGCATGGAGTAGGCTAGGCTACTTTTTTCAATTAAAAAAATTTGAAGATAATCCAAGATAGACCATTATATTATTTATTATACAGAAACTGCTATGCTTTTAACTACCGGACCAGACCTCAGCCAACACAGCTTTGAGATTTTTCAGCTCTATCGTTTTTGATTGGCTACACCAGCTATCAATTATGAATGTATGTGCTGCCAATCACTTTCATGTGATACTGTTTAATGCATGCCGTCGTACTAAACGTTGAAATCAACCACTAGTACAATGTTTACTAAATTGTGCATTTATTTTGAAAGGAAGCTACGCAGTTTTCCGGTTGCATATTGTTGCTGACTTGACGCCGCTTCTCTTATTCTACGTTAGACATTTGATTGAAACAATTGCCCCAAAGTTCAGTTAAACTTCTCCAGGCAGATTTTGTTCTAGTTGTCTCCTGGTGAAAAGCAACTGGGAGTTAGTTTGGCGCGTGCAGGCCTCTCTCCTCTGACCACCAACTGGGATTTAAATGGTGACAGTGCCATCTAGTGGAGTTACCGTATGCTTGCTGCTTTGCATAAATCTGGTATTATCACTAAATAAACTCAATAAGTAGCCTACACATTTTTTTTACAAAGACTTGGTGGGTGTGCCAATATAATATCAAATGTTTGTGTATTTTACACAATATCTAGTGGTTTAAAGTAGGCCTATTAACACAAGTGATGCATTTTAGTTCAAATCTAAGATAGGCTACTTTTACTTGACTTGAGCATTTCCATCAATTCTAATAACTCTGCTGCACCAGTTTTGGAGGAAAATGTAGCCTACTTTTTACTCCACTACATAGCCTAACTTCTAAACGTTAACATCAGCTAAGCTACTTTACAGATACAGATTTTACAAAACCTACCATTTTAAAATGATAGGCCCCTAATTGCCTATATGTGCACAAGTAGTTAACATACTCTTAACCCCAGAAAGCTAAAACTAAAAAGCTGCAGCAATGCATGTAATAATAGGCAATACACAAGCCTAATATTTATTATCATTCTGCTCCATGGTTTTTAGTTGTGACACCTTAAGTATATTTTGCTAATAATACGTCTAAATACAGGGCTTTTACTTTTAACGGGCTATTTCGCTTAGTAGGCTATGGGTAGGCCTATTAAATTACGTAAAATATCATAGGCTACTTCTTCCACCACTGGTTATGAACACATTACCCAGCAGCACTTGACCAGGTAGCTAGTACAATAGTGCTGCTTAAAACTCTGTGCAGCAGTATTAATGATTAAATTAATCGCAGGTCGAGGGTAGGCTACTGGCAGATTCCAATCTTTGTGGCAGTGCATTTGCGCGACAGTCACTGCAAAGCCCAAAATTGATTTTGCTGCAGCTATATGTGTGTGTGCTTCTTCTGTGTGTGACCCAACCTGCTCTTTCCTTAAAAAGCTTCCATATAGATGTATTTGAAAATTCTGCGTTTTTGTCATATAAAAGGGAGAGAGCATGATGCCTTCTATTCATAGATAGATTAGTTTACCAGTACTAATCTGAACTAACAACATGATCATTGTCCCTAGATAGAAAGAAAACGCTGACTTTCACTAGGTGCTATTCAGTAAAAAAAGTCATTATTGTATGCATTGCTGCGCTGGCACTGCTGTGTTGTTAAATGATAGCAACTCACCACGAGACTTCCCCAACTCTCTGCAATTCCTCATTTGTCTTCTCACGGCTGGCAGGTTTGAAATTACACGGCTGCTGGCCTTTCCACCTCTTCCACATCCCAGTCAGTTGCCATATTTCTAGTAGCCTACTAGGCTGAGGCTACTTTCCCCAATGTGACGTCATCACTGAATTGAGTTAAAAACCCGCTAATACCAAAAATGACCCCCAAAAAACTGGCGACATTTTTTAAAATGATGTACATATCTTGAGTGATTTTTTTACCCAGTGATGGTTAACCTGCAAGTTATGAAAGGGCGTGGCCTGTGTAAATGGGTGTATCAAATGTAGACCACACATTCTAAGTTTCATGTCTATCTGAATGACTTTTGCCAAGATACAACCGTTCCTGTTTCAACAGCCACCTACAGGAAGTTGGTCCTCTATAACTTGCATATTGTGTTAGCTATCAAAATTCTTTGGATAACGTTTTGTCATGAGTGTCAGTAGATACTACCTGCAAAGATTCAAGAAGATTGCAATCACAGCCTAGGGAGAGTTTGAAAGAATGTAAAACACATGAAAATTCATAAAGTCAAAATGGCCGTCTTCCGGTTGGGCGGGGCTAATGAAGGTCAATGGGAAATATGTCTGCAATGATTAGAACAATATGCGTATCAAA
>NC_045754.1:12432169-12434135 GCF_008692095.1 Etheostoma spectabile | reverse complement strand
GATCGGAGTAACTATGTCCAAGTTAAGGCCTTACACACATTAGGGGGCTCTATGGAGCCCACTTACAGGTATGGGCCAAATTGCTGAACAGTCTTGCAAAGCTCCCAGGTGTTAAATGTGGGCGCCAATTGTTGTAAGTTTTCGTATATAGAGGCATGTACCTCTCTATAGAGGCCGTCAAAAATGTGCCCAAGGGCTAAAACCATGGACCGTTAATGTAATAAATATAAGGTCTATGGCTAAAACCACTGAGGGGTCGCTATAGAGCAACCATACCACTCCCAAGCCTAAATGTGAATTGAGATGAAAGAGTTTAATATTCTGCACATGGCTTCAAGATTTTGAGAGTTTTTGTGGATCCTAAAGTCTTCGTAGAATGAGAAATTCCGCACAAAATTTGCCATATCGTAAAATCGTTTTTTTGTTGTTGATTTTTTTCTAAAAACAGCTTGACTGAGTTCCAGATGATACGCATGTTCCCTCAAAAAATAGTATGATTACTTTTGTTGAGTTCAGGCTGCACGTTAGGGGGCGCTATGGAGCCCCCTATAAACGCCCCAGATCTTCACTACAGAAATTTGTCATGTTTTATAAGTCTGACACGTGTGCAAGTTTTTGTGAGTTTTCGTGCTTGCTAAAGCCCTCAAAAATGAGAGCGACTTTGTGCTAGGACACCGTGGTGCCCTTGCACTTCAATGTAATCTTAAAGATAACACTCACGTGGTCTATTTTGCTGAATAAATACTTTTTCTTCCACCTCTGATTCTTCTTGCTCACCAGTACTTCATTTCCCATCATGCTTCAGCACGAAGCGGTGTCCGTAGCAACAGCACAGGAAGTGGCGCGCAACTGTTGAAAAATTGTAGTTAACACAACAAACTGAAGCGGGGATTTTGATGCTGTTCGACATCGTCAGCTGCGAGCTAGCTGTGTTGGCAAAGTTACAACCCGTGCTCTTCTTCAAGTTTGGCTTACTAACGTAAAACGTAAGTGCTATTTTAATATTTGGCTAGCTTTGTATGAAATCCTATTTTAGCTAACATTACAGGTAACGTTGAGCAAACCTTCGCTAATGGAGTCCATTGAGAACAGATAGCTAACATTGTCGTTACTGGTGCACAAATACCTGTAACTATTGTGAAGGAGACACCATCCACTAGACACCCTTATTGGTGAATTAAGTTAAGTGTGGACATGTTACAAACAACTCTGTGTTTCTACTGTGAAGCCGTAGGACTAATCATTTCATAGTGTTTGTGTACAGATGTCGCATGTGAGAGTTGGGCGTCCAACGCAACATACCAAAGGAAAGAAGTCTATTCGCCCCAAGAAAGCAGCAGCTTCTAAAAAAGACTGGGTGGTGAGTACTGACCACTGACATTTGCTCTAGCCTCCACCTGTTGACTAGACAAGTATGTATTGTGTCATGTACTTTGTTAGTTATATGCTGCAGGACGGTAGTCTAGGACGATAGTCCACTTATGTTTGCTGTAAACATTTTTCTCTCATAAAGTAATCTCCTCCTCCTCCTCCTACGCCTCCTTCTTCTTCCTCTTTCTCCTCCTTATTTTGTTTTGAAAGCAGTTAAATGACAGCCCTCTCTTGATGGTTTCAGAGCACTGTCAATGACCTGTCTGTGCACAAGCTGTCACCTGCTGAGCTGGTAAGGTGTTTGACTGTGTTCTCATTCAGTGTTGTCTGGTTAGTGTGACGTGTAAAACTGAGAAGCAATTCATACGGTTTCATCTCATTCTATTAGGGCTGGGCAATATGGAGAAAATCAGATATCACAATATATTTGACCAAATACTTAGATATCGATATTGTAGGGTTGACGATAATTGCTTTCCCACAATATTTATATATATATTTTAATGATAAATAAAATTCAGTAATGTGGATATAATGATTAAGCTGGTGAAGGCAAATAATAGAACAGGTGGAACAGTCTGGTAGGTTCAGAAAA
>NC_045754.1:12416607-12432159 GCF_008692095.1 Etheostoma spectabile | reverse complement strand
ACATCACTTTACTGTAATGCAGCTTGTAAAACCAGGAAAAGACAACACTTGTCATTTTACAATATCCAAAATCTAAGACAGTATCTATTCACATATCACAATAATGATATAAAATCAACATATTGCCCAGCCCTACATGCTATGCATTATAATAGCACTTGAACTTTGTTTTAGATAGTACTGAAACAATTCAAACCGTTATTACAAGTCCATATTTGCTTTTGGATTAATCACTTCTGCTGCAGAACCATCGGCATGAGATTCACAAGTCCCACAACAAGGCAGCGGCTCAGTGGGAGCTGAGAGAGAAAGCCCTTCAACGCCGTATCAGACATGCTGGGAGCCCTGCACCTCTAGACCACGCCAGCCTTAGCATCATCAGGGAGGTGTGTCTGATGATGATTTACCCATTGTTGTTAGTGTCTTCTTTACTTAATCAATTTTTGTTTGTTTTGAAAGAAATGAAGTTTGTTTTATACAGAAAAAAAAGTACTAGAATATAAATCTTATTGAAACTCCTCCTTGGTGCTGAGTTTATCACAGGGTTTTTACTGCTGCAGGTGTTCTCTGACCAGCTGCTGCTTCAGGATGTGCTGGCTCGCTCTGACAGAGCCATGGCTGTGGTCAAAGACTTGTTTGGAGATGCTCCACGCAGGCAGGCTGGTAAATGTACTCACCTGTGCCCTGCTTGTGGACATAAGTGGGCACCACACATATAAGATATTGGGTTTTCCTAGAAGATTAGATGTTAATTACTAAACACAATGTACATTAGTACATAATTTCTTCTAAACATTTTTAAGGCTTTTTCACAGTGTGTTTGCGTATTTTTGCAGGGCACCCCAGTGTGACAAAGGCTCCAAACTGTTACTCTGACTCAGCGCTGCCTGTTCTCCAAAGACCAGATCCTCCGACTCAGTTGTCACTGCTCAGCCAGTCTATGATGGACCAACAGGTGTGTGGGTGTGAGCGTGGGTGTGGGTGAAAATAGTGTCATCAATTTGTGGTTTGTTACTTAATGTTTTCATTAGCTTTTATCCATTTGTGTCTAATTTGCTCTCAGTAATAATTCACTGTACACAGTCGGTGTCTTTTTACATTCTGGATTTACTTTCTTGCATAAAGATTTTGTGTTTGCATTTGTAAAATGTTTCTTTTCAGGCTCTTAATGAACTAGAAGTTTCAGAGGAAGACCACAGTGATGAAGATACCTATCATACTGGCAGTTCAGACCATCATGTAATCCATAGGTAATATTGCCTGCGAAATACTGTACATGCAAAATATTACGCAATCTGAGATGAGAAACTGACTGTTTACTTGCTATGGGGAAGCTGTTAGTGAAGTTTGGGATCCTGCTGACACCACTGCATTGCTTGTGATACTTTTCTTTGCAGGGCCAATGTACGAAAAATTAATCCACAGTCTCGGTGTCGAGTTGTACAGCAACAGAAAGTCCATCGTCCCAACTCTGCCCATGCAGACAAAGATAATGTTCCTGTAACCCCCTGCACATCAGGCAGAGCACCAGGCCACACAGGTAGGATGAAAAGAGGACAGAACAGTTTTTAAGATTATTTATTTCATGCAGTCATCACAAGGAAAAATGTACTTTTTAAAGACGTGAAATCATTTTTCTGCATACAAACTCATCTAACCTTGTTTCAGCTCTCAATGCCACAGTGGCTGTTGAGCGTGTTCGTTCCAGACAAAGCCAGTCAGAGGACGGCAAGGAGGAACTGACAGTCCTGGTTTCTCAGGTCTTGAACCCTGAGCTGCCTCTTAACCAGTCAGGTAATATCAAGAAGGAATCTGTTTTTTCATAATGTGTCCAAAAATGTAATCATCTAAATGGTTAAATACTGCAATAAATAGAAGAAATTAACCACAGTCTCTGTACATATATTTTTTAGGCAGGATCAGTAGTACAACCAGCAGGAACAGGAAGTGTGTTTCTCAAAGTTCATGGCTAGATGGTTCCTCTGTTGCCTCTCTCAATGGGGACCAGTCCAGTCTGGGCATGTTGCAGGCCATGCTGGGTCAGGTGGAGGCAGACTTGGACACTCTGAGTCGTGACACTGTACCAGCTTCAGCACAGAGTCAGAAACAGCAAAGAACACAAAGCCTCACTGGATTCTCTGTTGCCTTGGTCTCCACTCTGGGACGTTTAGTGCACCTCTTCAAACAGGTACTGCAATGGCTCCAGTAATGAAGTATTTTAGGCCTAAAGCTTTAATTAAAGTACCATACCATTGTTTCTGCACGTTTTAACCCCTTTACTAGGAATCTCATACAGTACACTTAAAGTGAAAAAATGTTGGGTTTTATTTTGTGTCTCTGGTGCTTCCACACGCATAAAAACCTGTAAAAAAAACAAACAAACATCCATGCTGTTTTGAGTGAGATACAAGTTTCAGTCTCTGGGTAAGCTATTCAAAATCTCCACGGCTTTCTACGTCACTAGCTGAGATGAGGTGACTAACCGTAGCATGCTAGCTTGTTCTCAATGGCAAACACACACTAGTTTACCATAATCCTCAAAAGAACTACTTACATGTCCCTGTTCTGTAGGTATTCCACAAGTGCGCCCTCGTTTAGAAGAAGTTTCCCAGCTAATCCTGCTTTACACTGACCAAAGTAGGAAAACAGTAGCTAGCTGATGTTATCATTACCTAGCTACTGCCCATGTGCAACTCCTAACAAAGATAGTAAAGAAGTGAGATGTCTCACTCTGTAGCTAAAACAGATACCTAAACACACAGGATGAAAACAGGATGAAAACAGGATCTGCAGCAATGTTCAGTACAACAAAAATACGGTGTTTTTTGAAAATTAAACCATGTAAACCTATTCTGGTACAAACTCAAAGTACAATTATGAACCTGAAAATGAGCATAATATGGGCTCTTTAACATTTCTGCGTATCACTTTTGCAAAGCCTACCATAGTTTTATATTTATGGAAGACTTTCCTATTTTCCAGGCAGGCTTAATTTAATTTTCATTCAGTATCTTTTTTGTCAAAGTTACAATGCACAGTAGGATTGCCTTGATGTTTGACACTGTCCTCTGTTGCGTGAAGAGAGCAATTAAAACACACACATCTCCAGTATAGATGTAGTACAGAGGATATACAACGTTTGAGAACATGTTTGACACTGTCTTGGAGCAGTCTTAATTTCATGATGTCCATATAATGTAACTATCTTCAGAGGGAAGAGAAAGCTCAGGAAGAGGCTCTGGAGAGGAGGAGACTGGAGGAGGAGTTGAGAGAGCAACGTGGGCTGATTGATGCGCTCACTGCTGAGATGATGACTCTGAGAGAAGAGGCCGCCGCCCTGCAGGTTAGATAGACATAGAGGTAACCACATGGTCTGACCCTACATTTTTGTCCAGATTCTGACTGATTCTGTCTTTCTCTTTGGTTCCTGTCAGGCTGAGTTGCAGCAGCAGACAGCAGAGCTGGAACAAAAGTTGGACACAGTGGTGTTGGTTATGGGGGGACTTGGACTACTGGAGGCACACATTGACCCACCCCAAGAAGCTGCAGGTTCTCTCTCTCTCTCTCACCCTCTGTCTCTCTCTGTCTGTCTGTGTGTGTGTAATAGTGCATAATTGTTTTTACATCTCATAAACAGCCAGTCAGTCTGCACCAGTTGCTGAGCGAGATCCTGAACGTCTACAAGCCTCTGTTTCTCCTGCTGTCTTGCTCTCCCCCCCTCGGCAGAGAGACAACTGGCAACAAATTCCTGGTAACAGCCTGGTTCTCTGTAGTTATCTAATTTCAGCTGCATGCCATCTTACTCAGCACGCTGTAAGAAGCCTAAATTAGCTTTTCCTCCTGTTCTTTAGTGCCTCATCCTGTACCGCTGCACCAGGAGCTTCCTCCTGTAGATGTCTCGCGTTCCCGGGAGGATGTCTACTCCCACGGCTCAGCCTCTAGCCTCACCAGCCTGCCCTCTACGTCCTCATTATTACTGACCCCTGACCCCCTTAGCTCACAGCTCTCTCCAGAGGCCATGCTGGCTGAGATTGCTCAGCTGAACAGACAGAACGACCTGATCAGGGCCCAGCTTAGCCAAGCTAAGGGCCTGGGGTCAGGGGTCGAACAATCACCTAACAGTAGCAAGGAGCAGAGAAGGTTGAGCTCCAGCAGCTCAGGAAGAGTCACACCCCAAAGTGCCGAAGAGAGGAGGAAATCAGTTTCCAGCAGCACGGGGAGGAGGAGTCGGCATGTGCAGTCTGTTGAAGGAGAGCAGCTGACTCATCAGGTGAAAGTAAGTTAAGGCGTCCTCCACAAATGACCTACAAAGACAGATATATACATTTGTTAATAAAATATGCTACAAAATATCCTATTTTTCTAAAGATTTTTTTGAATTAAAGTCCTCTTTTTTAACTAAAGTAATGAGGAGAAAATATAACTGTTGCTACAAAGCTATCTTTAGGGCCATAGAACATTAAATAAATGTTCTGTTTTTTAAATCTGAAGCTTTCTTTAATTTTTTGAAATATGTTTAAAAGAATTTTCAAGAAACACAGGTATTACTGGGAGAGAGAGTTGAATAACATGCAGAATTCTCCCTGTCATCAGGGATGACATGGATTTGTTTCTTTCTGTCTTGCTCAGGCAACTCCAACTCCTAACACCCTCCATGTGAGCAGTGTGGAACAGCGCCTCCTGGAGCTAAACAGACAAAGTGCAGCGGCAAGGGGTCGGCTGCTGGAGCTTATTGAGCAACAGAAGCAAAGTGATATAACCAATGTTTCTTCCTCTGATTCCCCCATCCCTCCTTCTGCCTTTAGCCCACATTCAGCAGGTATGGTGGCTCAACCTGACATGTTTCTGCTCATGTGTAATGGCCTGTCTCTGTAAGAAAAAACATTTTCTCACGATTATCGTTATCATATCATTCTCAGTTGGAGGAGGAAGTCCAGAGCTGCTGGCTGCACAGGAGCTCCTGTCACACAGTGGTGGGGATGAGAGACGGTGAGTTGGTTTTTTAGATGAGGCAGATTTTCCATGATGAGGCTTGGGAATTACCTTTCAACATTGCTTTGTAGTTCTTGCTAGTACGGTGGATTTTTTTCAGCATGCTTTTTAACAGACTTAGTTTCTTATAAAACACTTCCAAGAGACTAAACCCAAATTCTAAGGGCTAAAATTATTATATGTATTTCTATGCAGATATGTTGGTTCTGAAGTGCCTTCTCACAGTCTTAGAGGAGAACCAAGGGATGGCAAAACCCAGGTATACAAACTCGAGATTTCATGGACGTACTGAGGTTTCTCCAAACTATTACTACTTGGATCTATATAACGTCTTTTCTTTTTCCACAACAGATGGAGAAACGGAGAGAGAGTGAGGGGTGGTTTGCCTTGTCTGCTCATCTGAGATGACAAGAGGAATAATTATTCAACCTGAGGAAATTTAAAACCTGTTTTTTAGTATTTTATCTATGCATTTTTAAATGACTGAATTAAACATGTTTTTAAATTAACTTTGTTTGTTTTGTGTTTTTTTGTCATCACTGTTTTATAGCGCACATTGCAGTAGGAAAACCCTGATTTTTATATTTATGTATATATATATATATATATATACACACACACACACAGTATCAATAAGTGATTTGTGACCAGATACAGTAAAATATCCAGAGGGCCTGTTTTCATTCAAGCTAATTGAGATTTAATAATTTTCCCTGCAGAGAAAAGTCTGTATTATGCACATGAGTGTAGCTGGCTGTCCAAAAACACACAACTTGTGTGTGTTTGTGTGGCTGAGTGGCCATATGGTGTACTGGCCCCCTAAACATTTTAAACTTCAGCTACAACAAATCCCACATGAAGGTCCAAACTAAGCGTAGTCAGGCAGTCTGTCTTTTTTGCTTCTATGCTTGTGGTTTGGTTTAGTTATGGTCTGTTTCCATGTCTTTGAGGCACGTTTGATAGCACTTAGTTTCAGTGTGTTTTGTGTTTTTTCAAAGATGGAAGGGAGTTGCATGCCAATAAGTCATGCAGAAAAAAGAGAGCGAGAAGAGAAGAAAGTTGGTTCAACCCACTTTTAGTCCTCTCCACTGTGGCTTCAACTGAAGTATGGCCTCTGGTCTCTGGTGGCTATTTATGGTACACAAAGATACGACACACATGCACACAAACATTTCTAACTCATTTTCATGGCTTGCTTTTCTACATACTGTACTTACTTATACTTTGACTCCAAGTACATTTTTACTAGTTTCTAATTTAGTTTTTACTTTGCTGTAGCCTGGCAGCATCATGACCGCCCTGCAGGACTCTCAACCACCATGGACGTCTGTGGACAAGGCACTGTAGTCGTGACCACTGATTTCAGCACATGGTGATGACAGAACGTCATTATGTTTTGTTTTTCACTTCTTGTTTATGTTGTGTCTCTCATTTATATCAAGACTAATGCATTCATATTTCCATCCATATCATATAGGTTGTGTTTGTGTGTGCAAGAGAAAATGTTGCACCGCAGTCCAAAGTCAGCAGATGGCAACCTGGAGTCAATATTTAGAGAGACAGAGCCGGACTCTCTAGTGCCTTTGAGACTATCTAAAAATGACTTTGAATATCTCTTAACAAATGTCAAGTGGTGTCATATATTTTCTCTAACAACAACAACAACTAACAACATGTCCAGCTTATCTTTGAGCAGGTAGGATTCAGTTGTGACACCCATCATCTGACAGAGCAGCATAGAAAAAATAAAAGTACATATTTTAATTAAGGCCATTTCTGGTATCAGTACTGATTACACATCCAGTTTGTATTGTAAGATTTCAATAGTCTACAGAGTCCTACAGTAACATATAGCTGAGGTCATTGTATGAAATAAAACAAATGCCATCCAGCTATTAAACAAAACATACGGTAGTTAGTCTTTATTGGGACACTTAATTGAATCAAGCCAAAATGAATTCATTTTATTAGTAACACCTTTTCCTGAAGACAAGTTGACAAGGTCTGTTAGGTCTTAAAGCCTTTTTTATGTGCATGTGTTGGTGAATTTGTTTGATCATTTTATTTATATTATTTATTATTGTTTTGTTATTTTAAATGATAGAATTATTATTATATCAATTGCATTGTTGTTTGTATGCTTTATATAAATATATATTGACTTATTTCTCATAAAGTTTTAATAGTATACACTTTTTTCTAAAGATTCTTGTCTTTTTGCATTATAATTCCTAGTGTTGAATATTTTGGTTGCACTGCATTTAGATTCATTGTAATGCTGAACACGATCTGTGTTTATGTGTTACCCATACTCAACAGAACTATGAAAAAAAACATTTCTGCTTTTATTGGTACTGAATTGTAAAGATACAGATCGAAAACAAACACACACAGAGGGGTATAACATGTGGTTACTTGTAATGCATCTTAACCACAAGACAGCCTTCTAAAAGGACTTCTGTGACTTTGCCCATTCATTGGCTGCTGCTGCTCGTCTTTGCAGCTCCGTGTGGCCTAAATCAAAAGGCCATAAATAAGTGGTCGCAAGCGGGCTCATTTCTACTTCTAGTATTTGCTGAGGATTTCAAAGTTTTGGGGGGTGATGCTGGAGTGGGAACGAGAGCACTTGAGTTGTCCAGTCAGTCAGGAGTGCTATGGGAGTGACGACAATGGCCAGCAGGGAAATCAAAAGGAGTAAATATTGCAGATAATAACAGGATGGAGGCATAAAGGGGCCAGGGACAGCGGCCGTAAATGTGGGGTCATAGGTCGCCGTGGAGATGCAGGGGGAGGCGGGCGGGGCTTATTGTGCCTGACCCAGCTGAGTGAAGGACGGGGTGAATGAGGATTAACCCCACCCCAGTGCCTCTCAATGCCCCCCTCTACCACAGTGGCTGGATAAGGTTCCCATGTGACTCCCCCCCCCACCCCCAACATCACCACCTTTATCTGGGCCTCTCAGCAGCCTTAACACACCTTCTTTACTCATACACGCATACTCACACATGCATCATGCAACTTATAGCAGAGGGAAAGAAATCAATTGATACTAAGTAGGAGTTTTTGAGTTTAATAAAAAATGTTCACCAAATGAGACTGAAGTAAAGTTACACACACACACACACACACACACACACATACAATGAAAAGGGGGTGCAGTGGGCGCGTGGAGGGGGGTCGTTTTCTTTACTCATTTAAATCTGCCCCCACTTCACCTCAGTAAAGGAGGCTGAAGTCACTCAGAAAAACACACACTAAAGCTTGTGCACACACTCACACATTGGCTCATACTAATGCCTTTGATAGTGTCTGAAGTGACTAGGCGCTGTCAGATAGTCTAGACTTCAGAGCGACCTGTGCAAAGAGAAAGGCGTTTATAGTTCTTACTGCTTTTCTGGTTTTAATCATTTGAATTGTAATTTTTCCTGAGCTATTATGAAATCAATTCATGACTAAACTGTTTGGATAGCTTGTCAGTAGAACGTCTTTCTGTGTTCTGTGTTTCTTCAGTTGTTTTTTATAATGAGATTTTTTATGATAATTATACCAAAGCCCATTAATCCACTTAATTACACTACGTCTGTATTTTTTTTTTTTTCAATTTATAGATTTATAGAAGATAGTTGGCAGAAAGGTTGTGTAATCTTTATCCTTTAATGTCACTTTCCCTCAGCAGTGTGGTTATCATGCCACCAGAGGGCAATGTTAATATGCTGTAATAGCTCTTTTTTTCCAATCAAATTTCTTGAGGCGTTTATGTAAAAATGTTTTTCCAACTTCTTTTTCATAATATTTTATTAATTAAACCAAACTTCAGTGCACATTACATTAACAAAAAACATGTTTTTTAGAAAAAGAAAGTATTGAATAGCATCACAGCATCAGTCAGTTATGTACACTATTTCCTCAACTTTTAAAATAGAAATTGCAACAACAACAATTATTACAGCAATTGAGATATCTGATATCAGATACCACAATGTGATATGTGGTTTAATTACTACATAAGCCACTGGGACATTATAAACATACACATGGTTTAATAATGTAAGTGAATTTGTTTTGATGCAGTTTGTTGTCATGTATAGAAGCCATTTTGTGAATGAATTCTGCTGCTTTCTCGTCAAAATGTCAAGTTTTAGAATCAGCATGGTGTGTGTCTGTGTGTGTGTGTGTGTGTGTGTGTGTGGGGGGGGGGGGGGTGACCATGTGCATCTGCAGCTGTGCAAGTTTTGATCTGAAGTAGGCTATTGTTGCTGTGAAAATATTATGCAAGTGTTTATTATTGCTTCAGTGTGAAACAGTGGGAGTGTTGTGTGTGCTGCATGGGTTGTGGAGTATGGAGAGTGTTTGTGGAGGGATAGTGGTGTGGGTGTGTGTGTGTGGGTCGTGTGTGTGTGTGTGGAGGGGGGGGGGGGGGGGTCCTCTCCTTCTCTCCTCTCTGTTTCCCACCGGCCAGCCCCTAGCCCGTGGCCCACTGCACCCTGGGTAATAGGGAGGCCTATTGGATTGATTAGTTCCGGCTGGATCCCAGATAGAGTTCTGACAGGCAGGAGAAACGAGTTCTCAGCGTGACCCCTCAATTCCCCCCACACACCCCTGTCTCGGGCACAATGCGCAAGGCAAGGGAAGGGCTTTTTAAACAACTGCAGCTTCACTCTACTCCGCTGCTCCCCCAAAAAAACTGGGCCATTATTACTACAAAAAAACACTTTGCACTGCTGCACAGATTCACCCTTTACTGCTTCTACTAGCCGCTATTAAGACTGAGCATGTGTGCATTTACCAATTTTTCCTTCTTTCTTTGTCCAGACAAATGAAACCAATCTATCTATCAGCTACACTATGTCACAAGTCCTTTGATGAATGTTATGGATGCAGCATGCACAGTGTGTTGCCTATAGAATTGGTTACATACATCAGGATCAGCCACAGTGCATTGTATTTCCTTGACAAACCATCTCCTCCACCATGTTGGACACCTGTGGCATAAACTGACATTCCTCAGCAGAGCAGCATCATTCACACACTTTCCCTCCGCAGCTTCATCCACTCTATCCTATTTATTTCCAATTCCACCCCCCTCAGATCCTCTCTTTCTTCTTCTCTCCTTTTCCTTCTCCCCTCTTTCTCCACACATAATTGATTAAGGGCCGTTTTCATAAATCAATTTGGGACGCACATCAGTCAGCCCTGAATGGAGGAACCCCCCTCTGAGCAGCGGTATTAATCTACCTCAGCATGCCCTGCCACTCTCACTCACACCACACACACACACACACACACACACACACACACACACACACACACACACACACACACACACACACACACACACAGATCTGTATAGTTTCTTTACTTTAGGTTTTGGCCATTGCAGGTGGTCAAACATGAAATATGCAAATGTTTTCAGTAGTTTTGCAGACATGACGTCCTGGAACAGGTGATCTGATAGACACGAACACACAGTTTCCACTAAGTCTAAACAACGCTTGCTGTTATGAAGAAATTGGAAAAGAAATGTGGGTGTTTAAAGGGGGTTGTAGGGGTTAATGGATTAGAGAGGATGGCAAAAGCACAGGCAAGCATAACATTAAAAAGTGGAGTCTTTTTCATGGATGTAAAAGTTCAATTTTTTCCATGATTTTGCTGTACATCCCCAAACAAACAAATATGTTTTATGTACACTCAGCAGTCTGTTTCCAAGACAAATGTGACTTACTGCTGTTTATAATTACACTGATTTTATTGTCATTACTGAAGAGATTTCATCTTTCTCTCTCTCTCTGTGCCTCTTTCTCCAATTCAAAGCAGTTGTTTTGATATTAATGTAACCATGACACCACCCTTCCTCATCAGACGAACTGTGCCAAGTTACAATGGATTCTGGGAACACGAGCTTGCAACAGCTGCAAGTGATATGCCTGACTTTTCCCCTCAGTCTTACACTCTGCCCTTTTTCCCCTCTAACTTTGTTCTTTCTTTTTTATTACCGTCTTTGTACCCCGTTGCTTCAGCTCTATTTGTTTCTAGTTCTTTTACCTTCCCTCTTTCCTCCATCTTTCCTCTCTTACACCGTCCCCCCCTCTCTGTGCTCTAGGGTGTTGGCTTTAGTGGTAGTGAAAGCTGCTTTGCCTTAAAAAACAGTTTGTCTTAATGAGAAGGGGGGACCAGGCAAGAGGAGAGGGGGCGGAGGGTCACAGCTGAAGCCAATTGTGTCCCTTTCCTGTCTGAGGTGCTGCTGGCCAGGGTCAAGCTCAGGGTCACGCTGCCTCGTCACTCCGGCTGGGTCCTGGTGCCGGTTCTGAATTGCCGCCAGCATATGTGTATATGTGTGTGTACAAGACAGCGTGTGTGTTTTTGTACGAGTTAAGAGAAGAGGGGCAGGAGGCACATCTGTTTCTGATCCCCCAGAAAGCCTTGCTCTCCGGACCTGGAGGTGCTGGCGTGCCTGTGGAGGACTGCAAAGGAGAAGGAGGGGAGGAGAGGGCGAATGAGCGGTCACACGCACACAGTATGTGTCGGGTACGATGTGGTGCGATGTGGCCTGTTTTAAAGGCCACCTCCTCCTCCATTTCCTTCCATTTCTGCCTCTTTTACAATTACATTTTTAGAATGTAAGAAAGTTTCAGTCGTCAAATATAGGACATCATTTAAATCTCATTAATGGTCTTGAATAAACCACAGCCAGCAGCTGGTTAGCTTAACATAAAGACTGGAAGCAGGGGGGGGGGGGACCAGCTAGCCTAGCTCTGTCCACAGCTAACTTAATCTGCTAACCAACACCTTTAAAGATCACTCAAGTCCCTTTCACACAAGCACTGTAACCCTGAGCTTATGTAAACATTACCCAGAGGAGCTTTATGTGAGAACGCAAATGTCCGAATCAGATGGACCTGACATCGAACTGCCATGTCCTTAGTACAAAGTTTGTGTAATGTCAGATTGAGCCCATAGCAAGTTGATGCGTTGATGACGTTTCTATCATGCAAAACCAGGAGAATACAAACATCCAAAAATACAAAATTGTTGTGGGACTTTCTGTCCAGGAACAGAAAGAGACTCTGTTGTTTTTCATAAAATTACGAACTGTAATTTACGATGTCCGCAGCATACTTTTGGCATCATGTCCAGCCTCCGGCATGTCCTACCCAGGTGCCACCCCTCGCGTAAACTACAAAGTGTATTTCCAGTAGGTGAGAACGTGTCATGAACACACACTCTCCTGTTGTGTGCTACATGTGTGAAAGGGCAACTGGATCTGATTCTCCGGACATTGTCTGGAGTTATGAGAAAATGGCTTGAATATCATGTTACGTCTTTCTTCCGTTTGTTTAAAGCATAAATCAACCAATGAAAAAAAAAGAAAGACATATTGTAGTTAATACGGGAGATTGTGCCAAGGATTATTTCTTAGCCAGGACCAGTATCTTCCTGAAACCTGGTGAGGGATGGTTACAAATTGTTTGATTCATGGGAATTGTTTACCTCCAAGCTCATCATTTCCTTTTATCTATGCTGACATGTTATTCTGACAGTTGCGCATTCAGTGATTTCAAACTTGTGCGTCTACGCTTATGGAAACTTGCAAAAAGAAGGAGTCATGGCGGAGAGAAAGAAGAGGTCCAAAGCGTGGCTTTATTGCACAAAGAAAGATGACAACAGTGCTGCTTTGAGGATGTACAGTGCAGAATATATATCTTACGTACTGTAGTAGCCCTTTGGGCAGAACCAGGCTAGATGTTTTCTTCTGTTTCCAGTCTTTATGCTAAGCTAAGCTAACTGGCTGTTAGATCCAGCTTCATGTTTTACTGCACAGATACGGTATCAATCTTCTCTCTCAGCAAGAAAGCAAATAAGCATGTTTAAAAAAAAAAGTCAAACTGTTTCTTCAAAAATGTGTCAGATTAATAACTCTTTAATGTAAAGTTCCCGTGAAGTTGTGAAAATAATTTTATAAGAAACTTTCCTACAGTATGTGTTTATTCTGTATCATCCAGCTCTTTTTTGAAGCTGTATGATGTTTACTTCTCAAACTGAAATTCAATTTTTTATGGCTGCACCGTTCCATCAAATTGAAGTCTTCTACGTGACTTGCATCATTTTATACACATCTTTCTAAATTTAGCCTGACCCGCAGGACCCACAGAGTTGGATCACACTGCACTACATACACACACACTCCTACATCATGTCTTTGACATTATATAGTTTTCTTTCTCTCCCTTCAGACGTTTTTCTTTAGTCTCTCAGTTGCAGCTTTTCTCCATTTTCCACACACGTTTCATGCATGATTGACTCCAGAGTGGTTTTTAAACCTTTTTGAATGTTTTCTTCAAAGGATCATTTTACTTCACTTTAAATTGGGTCACAGTTTCTATTGGTTGTGATAAGATTGTTGGCCAATCACCAGAGGAATAGCTGAGAACACAGAGTAACAACAAATTCAGTAAAAAAGACATGAGATGTCAGATGATCAGACAGATTGTAAACAAACCAACGTTTGGCTAGATAATCTGGAGGTAAAACAAAATGTGAGCTCACCAAAATTGTTACTGAAAATGAGAATTTAATATTAAAACTACTGCAAGTACAGTACGTGAGGTCAAAGTTCAACCAGGAAATCTGCTATGTTAGCTATATCATGGGTCATCACGTGTCTCACACGCACACACATGCACACACACGCACACGCATGCACGCACGCCTCACACAAACACACCAACCCACACACACACACACACACACACACACACACACACACACACACACACACACACACACACACACACACACACTCTTTGCTAGGACAACACCAAAATCCCAGTCACAATTTACAGTCCCAGACTCTCCGCCGACACACCGAGCCAAAAGGAGCATTTTTGCCAGGAAAAGCTATTTCTCTGTTCTCGCTCTCCCCCTCCCCTCTCTCCTCCCCCCTAAACTGCCTCCATTTCAGCCCCTGAGGCCCTAAAAACTGCCCCGTACTTAACTTCTCCAAACCCTGAAACCCACCATGCCTCTCTAGTCCCCAAACCCTTCTCCTGTTCTGACTCCTCTCTGGCTTCATCCCCGAGGGCCTTGAGCTGCCGAGCATTTAACTCCTCCCTCCATCTCCTTCTCCTCCCCTTTTTCTCTCTCCCCCTCTAGGTTACTCCAGAAAGGTTCTTTACAGCCCTGTCATCCCTGCCAGAGCAGTAAAAAACACATCTGGAATCGCACACTACGTTCTACGCTCTCAAGCCATGTTTAAGAAGCCCACCCTCTCTTACCTCCCCCTTCATCCTCCCCCAATCCCTGTCATCACACACACACACACACACACACACACACACACACACACACACACACACACTGCAAGGGCCATGCCACAGGAAAAACACTCCCATAACAAGCTACAAACACTGAAATAACACTGTTACCCTAAGTGAGATGTTTCTAATGAGGGCTGGTTAAGAGTGTGACAGAGTCACCAGACAGGAGGGACACACACACACACACAAACACACACACACACACAGTGAAACAAGACGCAGGCATATTGGATTTGACTGTATTCCTCCACCCACAGCTGAGGCCATTTTGCATCTTAGTCAAGCTTTAGCTTCCTTCCATGTGTTCTTTCATAAGAAGAGTTTGTTGTACGACCCCGTGTTCACTCTTTTCGGCTTTTGTGTGAGAAAGTGTCTCCTGGTCTGAAGCGTGACTATATATACATTTAATAAGGGCCTGTGTGGTGTGGTAATGGGCGGTTGGGCTCGGCTATGGTACAGGGAGGAAATGTCAGCAACAGATAGAGAGCTAAGAGAGCGGAGAGAAAACAAATTGATTCCCTGAAATTGCCACCTCATCTGCTCTGATTGAGACTTGTGTGAATAAACGTTGCTGCAGTGTTTTCATGCACTGTAAGTGTGTTTGTGTGTGCGTTTCCAAGCTTTTGGACCACTTTACTATCTGTGTGAGAAGGTCTGAACTATTGTACCCTTTCCCTCTGTCTTTTCCTGAACTGGCTCCTGAGATGGATGATAAAGGCTCAAGAAATCCTCGGGCTTTTTTACTTTCCCTCTTTTTTTTAACTGTGCAACTTAATCAGGATGAGAGGAAGAGGGGAGAAAAGAGGGGTATGATTGGGGGGGAAGACAAAGGGAAAAATAAAACTCCTCTTCGCTTGCATTTTCTAAAATGAAAGTCTTAGAAATGAGAGGAATAACTCCACAAAAGATTGGGTTACATTTGGAGCCAAGAAACTTTTAACCAAGACCATGTGCCACTTTTTGGCTGTTTTTTGTGTGTATATATGCATGTTCATGTGTGTTTTTCAGAGAGAGAGACAGAGCGTCAGGTTTCGGCGCTGAGGGGAGGTGCTCGGTGCTGTAAGGAAAAGAGAGCAGTGCTGCGGTAGGTAAATAGGGCTCTGACCCAGGCCTGCTAGTGGAACGCTCTCTTCTCCCTCTGCCAGAATCTTTTTTGTTTTGTTTTTGTGTTTTTTCCCCCCTTCTTCTTCTGCAAGACTTTGGGGGGTGAGGTGGGGCGAGGGTGGAGGGAGAATGTGTGTGCATG
>NC_045754.1:12409526-12416597 GCF_008692095.1 Etheostoma spectabile | reverse complement strand
CTGGGTATTAACAAGCACCATCGTTTTTCTAATTAGTGCTTTGGGGAATATTTTCTTAAGGACTGACCCTCCCTGCAGAGCTTTTTGGGGCAGAAATGCATGTGAGTGTGTGCATGTATGTGTGTGCGTTTCTGTCTTTGCATGTGTGTACAGTATGTGCGTGTTTGAGTTTGTGTTTTCATTTTGCGGTTTTTCCTTTTCGTAAAGAAACTTTGCCGAAGCTGACTTTATTTTCTCTCCTCTCAGTCTCAACTCTACTTATTTGTGACTTTTATACATTCACACGTGCCCATGTCACATCCTGAAAGGTATTGATGGACACACACACACACACACACCCTGCACTCCCAGTTCATTAAATCAAGGGATTTCAGATTGTCTCTCCTTCCTGTATTCTCAGAACTCAAGAGCAAAGAAAATTTTCCTTTCTCTTTTCTTCCCTCTCAAAACTTTCTTTTCTCCTTTCTTCCCTCTTCTGCTGTTTCTTTTCAGCGAGTGTGCTGCTCTCGTCCTTGCTTTGATCCCCCCCCAGGGCCTCTAGCCAGCTCACTGGAGCGGTTTCCTGAGTCTGCCCAGATTAATGAGTGTAATTTAGTGTGTATGTGTGAGAGAGTAGGAGGAATGCCTCAGTGTACCACAAATTGGGAGTGTGTGAGTTTGCATACTGTACAAGCCTCTGTATGTGTGTGTTTGATCTGCAGCATCCAAACCAAACTTTATTTTGTGGATTTTTTTTAGAGATCATCAAAGTAAGTGATTCCACAGAAGGCTGGCTTTTGGGCCGTTTTTAAAAGAATTCCCTAATCCCAAGGATACCGGGATACGATTGCAATCAAGCGGCAGGCGTCTGCAAAAGAAACCAAAAATCTATGGCACTGTAAGGGGTCATTTTGTAGAGCGTGGTCTACAAAAAACTTTATTTACATACTGAGAGTGTGCAAAAAAATCACAATGCAACTAATTAGAATTCCTCTATGAAAACTCAAAGTGCTAAAAATAATCGCCTGATTGGAGCCATGTGTTGAATTCGGGGTGGTGGAGGTAAGGTTGTGTGTGTGTGTGTGTGTGTGTGTGTGTGTGTGTGTGTGTGTGTGTGCGTGTGCGGTTGCGTGCGGCGCGTGCTTTTGTGCGTTGTGTGTGCGTGGGTGGGTAGATGTTCTGCGGTGGGTCATACATAAGGCAGGAGGCAGTGGAGGGTGGGATGAATCAAACCAGAGTGAAAAAACAGTTTGTCTTTTCTCTGAGCTCTGATAATAATGCCACGTGAGTCCCTGCTGCACAGCGTTTATTTACTCTCACAACTCACAATGTACACACTTTCGCTCTCACACACATACACACACACACACACACACACACACACACACACACACTGCAGACAAACATACACACAGACGCCTTCCAGCGACTTACATATGGACATAAACAGTAATCACAACCATGCATGGTCCAGTTTCTCACCCTCTCCTCTTCTTGCTGACTCACACACACACACACACACACACACACACACACACCCACACACACACACACAGGAGGAGGAGGAGGAGTAATGGAGGGGGGGAGGGTGGGGCTCAGTATGCCAGGTGGCTTTAGTTAGGATGTAGTAATTAACAGTAATTCATTAATAACTAATTCATATGTAATTAATTTGTTTTCTTGGCCAGGTAAATTTCCACAAAATGCAACTTAGGTGGTTCTCATGTGTTACAGTAAAGTGAGATACCATTAAAAAGTGGTAGACAGAAAGGTTTTGGGGTGAAATTCAAGCAAACGGTCTCTTTTTGTGAAACAGAACTACTTTTAGAGAACATTTTTAAAGTTTTAAACCATTTTACGTATAAGGATGTCCATACAATTGTCCAAAAAAGGTTGAAAGCCCCAAATACACTAGATCCTACACTTCCCATGATGCAACCTGGTGTCTTTAATCATATCCTCATTGTTGGATAACTTCCAATGTCTTTCAAACTCCACACTCATAGTTTGTAACGGAGGCTCTGTATGGTCTTTACTGTAAACCCAAGCTGAGATAACTCTGGTGACCTCACTATGACATCATCTAGGTTATTTTTTCAGATCTTTGTCAACCATGGGATTATAGATGCTCAAAAATGAACCAATATTATTTTATTTATTTGACTGCAAGGGAAACTTATTTACTGACTTTACAAGAAATGTAACGGGAATGTTGAGAAAAGTAGAGTTCAAGAGGTTAAAGAATAAACCCAAGATGTGTGTGTGTGTGTGTGTGTGTGTGTGTGTGTGTGTGTGTTTGAGTTAGTGAGTGAGTGAGTGAGTGTGAACGTGAGTGTGTGAATGAGAGAGAAAGAGTCTGAAGTATATTTCAAATTCACTCATTCTTTTACTCTGGAGTGTGACTCAGAAAGCCCTCATTGTGGAAGCCGACATCGGCCCCTATCTGTCTGTAATAACTGAGAGGCCTGCCATGGCAACAGAGAGAAAACACTGTGTCACATCTGCTGTCTATGTGACTGCATCTCTGAAGACTGTAAATCAGGCAAATCCACACTGATACATTAAAGGAGACTGTAGATTATCGCAGTCGTTGTCAATCAGGATCTGTGAGTAGTGTCAGTGGTTCATTTAGCTGTCAATCATCATAAACAAAGCAGAAACTCCAAATCCCAGAGGAAAGTAGGCGGGATATCCTCTGGGAGCGCGTGGTTGGACAGTGGGCTAGGAGGCAGTGTCTGCTTATTTGATAAGAATTCGTCCGTCAGGAAGGAAAATAAACAGCCGGCTGGGCTGCTACTGCAGAGCCAGAGGAAAAAGCTGTTACTGGAGCACAACACAATATTTACACTGCTGGACCGACACACATCCTAATAGATACACTCGCGCTCACAGCACATATACCTGCACACATGTGGGGGTGAACAAACACCGGGACGTGTACACATACACGAGCACAGAGGGGAAACAGGTGATGGAGATTTTGGGAAAGCATATGTGCAATTGAGTTTGCATATTGAAATTGAAATATAAATGTACACAACTTAGGCTAAAGCCAAAAAGCAACAGCAGCTAGAAATGTACTTTTGCTTGTCCAGTGGTTTAACTTCTCACCTTGCTGCAGGGATGTAGCTGTGTACCCCAGGGCGTGTCAGTACACTGTGACATCACTGTTAGGTGTGGTACAAAAGCATCAGCCAAACCATTTGTGCTCATTACTCTTCTGCATTACAAAAGAATAAAGACATAGTAAACGTGAACTTCAAAAGACTTCGAAACAACTTGTGATGGGAATTCCCCACTATTCTCTTACATTTAAACTACAAGTCAATGTATTGGAAACATTTTAGCAGGTGAATCAATAATTAAAATAATTTCAACAAAGCTTTAATTTAAAATGATGAGATCCTGTGACTGCCTTGTGTATTAAGACCAGAGTTACTTCCTGTGCACACTGAACAACTGATGAAGGTGTTTGGGTGAACACTGAAACGTCTTGTATTTTATATTTTTAATCCAGTGTTTTTAATTAAAGTTTTGTTGAAACTACAATTACCTGGATGCATAATTGAATCTCCATAGACATAATTAAAATAATCTTTAGCCCTGGACAGGTGCAACCCTGATCAACAAGTGCCAAAGGTGTTGGTTCAACCCTACTGGCATTTTTGAGGACATAGTTCGAGGTACATAGTTGTACTGTGTACCTTTGGAAGGTGTTCATGTCATTATGTCCATCCCGTTGTTTTTATATTCTGCCTGTATGTAAGAGCATCTCAAGGATTTGTTTGTTTAGATAAGGAAGGAGGGGAGAGCAGAGGGACCGTGAGAGCCCTGACCTTCTGGCTCTGAGCCCCGCCCTCTCGCTGTGACTGACAGATAGCATCAGTTCAGCTCCTTATCAGCTCCCTGCCCTCTGATCTGGGATCTGCCTCCCAGCACTGCAGCTAGGAGGAGGAGGAGGAAGGGTGGAAGGAGGCGAGTGATGAGGGGGGACATGCCAAGGCAAGAGGGCACACAATACGCACAGTTATGCGCACATGGACAGGTAGGGTTGTGTTAAGGAAACCATGATGTGTTTTGACACATTGTTTTGTGATTTATATGACTCCTTTTGTTCTACATATGTGATGTAAATTATTAATTAATTACTACAGAGAAAAAAGGAGAAACAGACACGGTGTATAGTTTCTGTTTAACCAACAACCAGGCAGCTTTATTACATGGATTCTCTCTCCATCACTTTCTTTACTTTCTAGTCAGAATTAGTCATAAGGAAAGTTACTGTCAGTGGATGCCTTGCATGGTGTGTGTGTGTGTGTGTGTGTGTGTGTGTGTGTGTGTGTGTGTGTGTGTGTGTGTGTGTGTGTGTGTGTGTGGTGTGTGTGTGTGTGGTGTGTGTGTGTGTGTGTGTGTGTTATTGCTCTTGGATAGTAGGCATTCTGTGTTTGCGGCCTGTGGTTTGGGAGTCTGTAAGTCATTTGGTGTGTTTTTTGGAGGGGGTGAGATCATGCTTCACCGCTGATGCTGAACATAAAGAGTCATTGAGTGGAGTGTGGACCATAGGCCAAGTCTGGAGGTACGGGGAAACAGGGATCTCTCTCCACACACGACACATCACGCACACGCACCACACACACACACACACACACACACACACACACACACCACAACAACACACACACACACACACACACACACACTCTCTCTCTCTCTCTCTCTCAGGGCAGTGAGTGTAGAGGGCTCCCGAGGGCCAAGGGGACTATCGTTTTCCCCGTTAATTATGACCGTCTGGCAGGCTGGAAAGCAGGAAGTCAGGAGGGGGAGATGGAAAGAGGGAGGGAGGGATGGTAGATAGATGATAGGAGGGAGAGGGTGGAGGGTGAGTTAAAAAGTGAGTCAAAATAAGGGAGGAGAAGGGAAGCCAAGATGGATGAATAGAGGAATGAGGGAAAACTATAAGAGGGGGAGTCCAAGAAAGGATGAAGGAGAGATGGAGAGACAGATCCAAAAAAAACACATGCAGGGAGGGTTTAGATGATAAAACCAGGTGCCTGATAAAAGGTAGAATGTCAAATCTTTTTCTTTCTTTTAGCCATGTCAGGTTTTTGGTGTTTTTTCTTCCCTCCGCTGTTCTGTTTCTGGCGTTTACTCCCTGACCTCTAATATACTACAAGGCTTACACTCCCCAACCTCGGCTTTCATTCAACCTTTTGACCCTTTCAACAACACCGACTTGTGCCTATAACTTAACTTTACTATCCAACATTTCGCACACTAGACCTCCTCTGATGGGTCATTCTTCATCTGACTCCCCTGAGAGCAAAAACAAGAAGAGTTAGACGTAGCCACACAGCAGCTGTATGCACAGATCTTGATGTGTGTTGTTTAAAGAGTGAAAGGCTGTAAGGATAGTTCAGTCCAACCCGGGCCAAGCAGCAATGTGAGCTGAGCTGAGCAGAACGGGTCCTGGATTTAACTGGCTCCAGGTCCAATTAGGACAGTATGGCGCATCTGGACACAGTTAGAGTTAGAGTCAAAACTCACACTTTGCTCCAATAGGGATATAAAGTCACAACTTTTTAGACTACAGGCCAGTGAAGCTTTATACCACAAAGAGCAGAGAATATTTACAGCTCTGCAGCAGTCATAACATGGCTAAACAGATAAAACCTGAAAGAGGAGAAGGCAGCGTGAGATGGAGTGAGGCTGGCGTGCTGCTGTCAGATTGTGTCAATAAGGGACTTTTTCCCATGTTGCAACATTTTGTTTGAGGATTTTGCTGAGGGCAAACAATTACTGGAAAAAAATTGAAAGATCTCTAGACTAACAATGCTCTGAGTTTTGCCTTCAAGTATCCATTAAGTGTACAGACTTGGGCCAAAAACTTTTTTTTTTTGTGGAACCAGGATTTTTTTCTAGCATATTTTTTGTTTCTTAAAGTGAAATTCAGTGGTTCAACAAAAATGCTCAGATTTTTTTTTTAATTCTACTTTCTACAGAGGGAATTATCTTGAATTATATCTAATGCTAATGTAAGCTAACTTTTTAACTACAGAAATGAGAGTGGTATCAATCTTATCATCTAACTCTCAACAAGATTGCAAATACCGGTAAGCATATTTCACAAACTATTCCTTTAAATTGAGCCAGTGTGTAAATGTAGCTCAAGCAGAGAAGAATGATAAAGTCCAAAAACTGTCAAAGGCCAATCATACAGTATGGTAGTATCCACCTTTAATTAGCATTAGCATTAACATTAACATTAGCCACCCTCAGCTACTGGTCATACTGGACCAAGTGAAGATGTAGCAGCAGCAGCAGCTTTTTGTCAAAGCCAAGTAGTCTGCTTCTTACTACCTTCCTCCTGATTGACTGGGAGCTAATTTGTAAATTGTGCATGAGTGAAACATTTAATTTTAATTTATGTTTTCGCTCTCTTGCATTTGAAATAAATGGATTTCTCGGGATTTGTTTGCGTCAGAAGAATCTCTTCTGGTTTTCATCAGCCTTTTTAATAATGATGGTTTAAATCAATGTCAGGCTTTGTAACAGTCCTCTGCACTGGATTTAAAAAAGAAGAAGCTTCTAAGTGAGGTAGCAAAGAAGCCAAATGGAAATTGCCCAAAGACAAAAATTAAACTAATAGAACTGGTTCCAAACAAAAAATGGAAAGTTACAGATTTCAGTATCAAGCTGTGGCGATGACCTACGTTGACATAGTGGATAGCCGTCAAGTTGCAAAATCTCTGGAAGAAAGTAAATCAATAAATCAAATGAATCTCGACAAACAGATGCCATCACTGCAGCAAGAACTCTGGTTCAATAAAAAACAGTTGCAGAAAATTGCATCCCGCAGTCCCAGTGGAGATATGAGGCCGCCTCTCTGCAGAAAAACAACATCTAATCAGAGCAGTCACACAGCACATTCCACATCATGACACACAGTAACTCAGCCTGAGGTCTCACCCCACCTGAGCCGGGATCTCTGTCTCAACAGCACAATCACACTGGAATGAGAACCAATAACAGCCAATTACCATCAATATCCCTCCAATACACACACACACACACACACACACACACACACACACA
>NC_045754.1:12398193-12409516 GCF_008692095.1 Etheostoma spectabile | reverse complement strand
CACACACACACACACACACACACACACACACACACAGTAAGAATGGAAAAGAACTTGAAATCTCCGGATATGAAAAGCTCCTGAGGCAACAATGCTCAGTTAAAGTAGAAGATGCTCTCTCTCTTTGTGTGTGTGTGTGTGTGTGTGTGTGTGTGTGTGTATGTGTGTACGTTTTTGAAAGAAAAAGATGCCATAAATCTTCTTCCCGAGGTTGTAGTGCAAATTTTGATTGTGTGTTTTGATGTGAAGCCCAAGGCAGTTATCAGTGTGTATCTGATTCTGTAAAACTGAAGAAAACTAAGGAATAGTCAAATTTCTTTATTCCAGTAGTGTACACGTTATTACTGGACATACTTTATTGTACTTCATTACATTTATCTGATGGCTGTAGTTCCAAACATGTATACTTTGCACAATCAAGATTTATCCAAAAGAAACAAAAAGCTCATAGTTTCACTTCCTTTTCAAAGACTCACTCTGGTTTGTTATTAAGGAACTTATTGTACATTTCCAGTACAAACTCAGTAGCTACTTGTTAGTTTTGCTGTGTGATGCTTTACTTTACTTAGGGGGGCATGAAAAGGTTGAGACGTATGAGTAAAAACTATTTTTTCAAACATATTTCTTAATGAGGATTTACTTGATAATCTCACAGTATGATGCATCACTATTGTTGAGGGTGCACAACATAGTAACTGATGTTTTAGTAATAAGTACATTGTGAATATATCCCATGTTCCTTTCAAGGAACAGTTGGACATTTTAGAAAATATGCTTTTTTGCTTTCTTGCCAAGTATTAGGTAACAAAGAGAACTAAATCTACCTACCACCCCTGAAGCTTACTTATGAACATGTTATGTCCTGTTTATTTATTCCGTACAAAAGTGTACCTTTGGACAGAGCCAGGTTAGCCATATCCTCAGTTTCCAGTCTCTATGCCAAACTAAGCTAACAGCTGTAGCTTCATATTTACCTCACATGAGATTGCTATAAATCTTCTCATCTAACTTTAAAGAAGAAAGCAAATGAACTATTCCTCTAAGGGTTGAGAAAAGTCTACTACCTCTAATGTGAAAACTAACCATTTGAATTATCTAAAGAATGGATTGTCACAAAGCTGAAAACTAGGCTGTTTCTCTTACTCAAGTAAAGATTTGTGTACTTTCTCCTCCACTGGATTTTACATGAATCATGTGCATGAAGCTGCAGTTCAGAGATCATGAAACACCATCATTCAGTTTTCTATGAAGACATTTTCCTATGAGCTCCTTCTGTGAGCTCCTTTTTTTAAATTTAGGAGCACTGGAATGAATGTTAGAAGAAGCTGTGGAAAGAGCAGCTGACTCTTGCTTTGAATCCTTCATTGGATAACTCTGACATGGGCTCTGCAGTTTTTCAGCTGGCACAGCTTTATTTTTAAGTGTAAATGCTAAAACACGTCAGGAAGCCCTGCCACTGTGCTGTTGACTCTACCTCCCATTAATGCTTCATTTAGTCCTTAATTACAGATACTGTAATGATATTATATGTCGTGAGTAGGAAGACATTCACTGGGCTGATATAGAAACACCTGTTTTTGAATGTCTGGGTTATTGTAATGATTTGAACCATGACTGAGGGTGTTTATGCGACCAGTGACCGGCGGCACATTGCTCTAGTCAGTGTTAATGAACCCTGAATCTCCCACAGAGCTTTAGGTTGTTGTTGTCATTGAAAAATCAACTTGTCACTTTAACGAATGGTTTTGGATTGTTTTCAGGGATATCTTAATACAAAAATGCAATGTAAAGTGACCCTATTGCATCAGTACACTGTTAAAGATGGGGACAATAGCAGCAACCTTGCATGTTTGTCACATTGTGTGGGATGGGTTTAATGAAATCTTGGTCGCAATCTGTGTTGGTCTGTACGGTGCCAGTTTTTGAGGAAGGAGAATACAGAGACGCCCTGCTGAAACATAGTACTTTGATGCAAAAAAGTTGCAAGCAGAGGCATGTCAAAAAACCCGCATCATCCATCTGCACCTATGTTACGTTCTGAAATACAACAAAACAAAAACAAGTTTTGGCCAACAACCAAGAGAGATCTTAGAATAGCAGTAGAACTGTATTTTTTGTATTTTTTTTAACTTACTTCAACATTTACAGTTGTACTTACAACATCATTTTGGTCATTCTGCATCATTTCATATCAGAAGCAGCATATAACATACATCGGTCTGGCCAATTTAAGATGTCAGTACGCTTTTCAGCATACCAATACCTTTATCTGGTTCTAGTCTTGGGTCTCTAAAGTTCAGCTAGAGCTAACATGAGACTAAGATATTCAAATTAAGTGGTGGGGAAACACCGTTCAAGACAGACTTGTACACTGTACAACAAAAGACTTTGGTGGATACCCAAAAGATCCAGGAAATCCAATAAGCATAACAGATCCATGAGTTTGAAGGTTTATCAGGAGAAAATAATGCACATATACTATGAAAAAGGATTTTATGTCACAGCGACAATCACTTTATCCTCTGTTAGGATGACTGCAAGGTAAAGTTTGGACATATTTGATTGGCTAGCACAGTACCTCACTGGATGACGTTGCAGTGTGTTGTGGCAAGTTGGGCCAATTTCAGCTTTTTTTCTTAAACAACGCTTTTTTCGCTTGTTCCCTCTGCATCAGCACATCCTCTGTGCTAATGCAGTGGCCCCAATAAAATGAATGAGGGAGCTGCACTTTTACATTGAAGTCGCACTAGGAAGGCATCACTTTTAATTATAAACCTTTCATGAACAAATAAGAAAAATGGACCTACCCTTTAATTTTCGTTTTGGGAATTTAACAGCACATGCAAAATGATCAATAACAGTGTATGAGTGGAAGAGACAGAGAGCGTACAAGATTCATCTTCTGTCTTGCTTTTATGAATGTAAGGGAGTGTAAAGGTGCTGATTTAGTAATTGTATGTGCCACAAAGCACAAGTGTGTGTGTGATTCAACCTGGTTTTGTCACACTGAGGAAGTAACACAGCTGCTAAGGTCAGCAGGATACAGAGAGGGAAGGAGAGAGCAGGTCGTTGTCATGGCGCCCAGCTAAACAATAGAATGAGGAGGTCGGAGAGGAGGCAGCATTGCATGGTTGAGACCCTTGAGGAAAAATCACCTCAAACTCCTCATACACTGATGAACTATACACCGTTCAATAATGAGACACACTGGACGAGTTAACACCTGACAGCCAAGGGCCAAAACTCACCCCGTGCTCTCACTCTATCTAACTCTTTGTTGGTAAAACGCACAAATCACACCACATCCACACACAGTGCTGACACCCCCGTCTCTCCTTCTCACTCTCCATTACTTTCATAACAACATTTATAATCATCTACATGACAATCTGTGTGGGTCTCTATAGTGAGACTCGGGGTTGACAAGGGTTAGCGCTGAAGGGAAGCAGTGCATGCTGGGATTGCGGCCTGCTGAGAGAGTGGCATTCTGGGAGGCGGTGTCCTGCGGGCAGGGCCTCTGGGGATGCAGTATGGTTAATAGGCCTTTCATGGCCGGCCCACAAAGCCTTTTGTCCCGAGCTAATTCATCCAGCCCTGCATAGCGAGATGGAGAGGGGGGAGGGGCACCATGAAGGGTTTTTTTGGGGTTGGGAGTCCCCACTTTTTCTCCTCTCTCTTACTCCACTTTGCTGGGCAGAGTATGGTGGCGCTAGTGTGAGGGAGCCACATACAAACAGAGCCCTGCTCGGTAGCAACAACACCAAACATTGGCAGAGCTTGCAAAGTGCTGGCAAACTGCAGAACAACACTGGAAAACACCCACAATTAATGACTCCTTGAAAATATCTTGAAGCTGGAACATCCTGCTGGGTATGACGTGCAAAATGTAAAGGGATGAGGATATTCTAATGTTGAGTGGGTTTAATTAAAAAAATGCTGTGCCAACCGTCCAAACAGAAACACACTTTCACCTGAACAAGAGCAACAGGTGTCATTAAATGCCACAGCGTGGTAGTGAATGGAGCCTACTGGGTTGCAATGACCCCTCAGGTACATCATGGTGGGAGTTCCTGCGTTTACAGAGGCGAGACACGGCTAGCTTCCCACCATCAAATCCCCCCCCCCCCCCCCCCCATCAAACCCTCTGATCTGGGAATAGCCAGTTATTAATGAACTGGACAGGAACGGCTCCCCTCGTTTCAAAGTGTGCTGATTGAAGTGGAGAAGAGAATTCCAGAGCGTGCACAGGGGGGGACCGAGCTGTGATCACTGTGGTATGAGAGTTGCTTTGTGTGTGTGTGTGTGTGTGTGTGTGTGTGTGTGTGTGTGTGTGCGTGCGTGTGCTCGCACTGCACAGTCCTGACTGGACCTGTCCAGTTCACAACAACACAGTACAGCATTGCACAGCTGCACTGGAGGGCCTGCAGGCCTCAATGGACAGGGGTCAATACAAACTCTGTGGGGACCAACGCATACCAAATCAGGGGGAACAGAGCAGGCGTAGGGGGATGGGGCGCACGTTTCTCCTCCAGGACACCGTAGTTCTCAAAAATTAGGTTTCCAAGAGTTTTTTCTAATTCTTAAGCCTTCATGTCTGTACTTTATAACTAGTGATCAATGTTCTGGTTTTACGCACAACCTCTGGAAAGTCCTGATGTGCTGTGAGTAGGGATCTGTAGTCTGAAGAAACGGCGGTGCAGTACCCAGCTCTGGGATTTTGGGAGTCAGTCCCTATTGTTCAGATCCCTCCTCCTGCTTGGGAAGTGGGAGGACCCGAAAAGGCGTTGCAAAAGGGAGAATTGTTTGAGAGCTCAGTCATCCAAAAACGGCCTTTCAATGTGAGAACTTGGGGAGCCGAAGAAAATGTCGGTGGCATCGCAGTAAATTACTAAAGCAGCGAGGCTTTAGAGGGAAAAGTAAAGTAAAATCGGTTGGTTTTTGGGGACTAAAACTTACCGCCGAACAGAGGCGAAAACAAGATCGGTCGGTTAAAGCGAGGTGTGAGTACCAAACACAGCAGTTTAGGTAAGTTTTATCCCTTCGTGCGGTCTATGTTTTGCGGTGTTACGCTTTGTATTAACATGTTTTACAAAGTTCTAGATACAAGTAGCAGTTTTGATGCGTGTTTACAGCCTGACGGGAGTCGTTACCAACTTATTTGTTAACATATTTATAAAGAAAAGTGTGATTTAGATGTTTTATTACTACTTAATTCTGGTGACTCTTTTGATAGCCACATTTGTTTTTGTTTTTTTTCAGCTCATTTATCCATTAAAACTTACGCTACACGCTTTCTCTACCGCAGATCTACGTTATTTGGACGGAGGTGTACGTTTCGGTGTCGGTTTTCAGACTGTTTAGTCTAGGCCAATGTTAAATAAGAAACGTTAACTTTGTTTTCGGACTTAGCCTGTTGTTGATTGGTTGAACTCTGCGTCCATATTTTCCCAAAGTTTTCTTTAACTTTTTTCCCGTATCCTCCGACAAATATAAGACACATGTATGGGGAGAGAAATCAGCTTTGTGTGACACGTTGCAGAAATTCACAGCTGTTTTTAGACATACGTTGTGTTTTTAGGGTTTCTGCGTTTTGCAGGCCGCAGCCAGATAGTCGCTTCCATAGGGTAACAGAAAACAGACATGGTGAGCCCTGCCAGATTTACCCCCAGATTATCATCGGGGAGTGCAGCAATGTAGGCTGGGAAACCGTGACCATCAGAGGCAAAGCAACAAAAAGAATGATGTTGTAAATAAGCATGCATCTTATTGATGCTACTGAGGAATGTAGGCTACGTCTTAAATATGTATCACCATGAATATCATAACCTTTTTGATAATAGATCCTGTTAATGCACAAAATGGCCTGCGCAGATTTAATCGTTGATACAGAGAAAACCATAACAACGCTACCTGAGTGCATTTGTGTAGTGCCTCCCCCCCACCCTCCGTCACCCTTTTATCAAAGTCACAATAACCCAAACCTTACAGAAAAGCGACTGTTGCTCAGTACAGGCAGTCTCTGTCAAGAGAGCTCTCCTGATAGCATCCTCTCATTCAGGTTTGATTTAATGAGAAAATGTTTGTCTTAATCCCCGGGGCTGCTAATGAGTGTTTGGCCCGGGGTGTCACTCACCGTGGGGGCCTGGTAGCGAGGCAGAGGAGTGTGGGGGGGGGGATACATGGACGTGGAGGATGCCATGCAGGAACAGCCGCAGGGGCTCAAGTTTCCAACCCCAGGTGTCGTTTTGTTATTTGGATTACATTTAGCCTCCGCTGCTTCGCATGGAGGAACCTAGGCGATTCAGTGACCGACATGGCATCAGACAAGAGGGTCTGCTTGTTCCTACTGAATCAATGTCACTTGGATTAAAAGTCGAAACGAATGGTCTAGCCTCCTCCAATTAGGCGCACAGCTTATAAGGGAATTAATTGGTCTCAGGAAAAAAGAGCCTCTTGTTGTTTGGCAGCAGCAGTTGTTGTTGTTGTTGTTGATCATCTCTGGCAGTCGGGTGCATCAAAGTTGGACTAATTGATTCCAGTCTGATTATCTGCCTGTTTCTCACACTGTTCGGCCCTTTTGATTACTTCTGTCATGTGGAACCTGGAAAAAACATAATTAGGAGTTCATAATCAAGATATTATGCAAATGTTCAGAGTATTCCAAGGCTATGCCGGTACTGTAAGTGGTAACTATGAAACATTACATCCTAAAGTCATGCTATAGGGGACAAAACAATGAAGACTATAAGTAAACCCAAGATGTTACTGAATACCACACGAGTAGGAGTTTATAATGATCCGATACTGAATGAAAAGCGTTCAGTGTACATTATAGCCAAAACGACGACTGTCTGGAAGTACAGTAGTTTTCCTTCAATACAGAGATCCAACAGCAAATTAACCAGCAATTCTTTTGATAAGCAGTTCATTGTTTATGTAATACTTTGAGCATAAATGCTAAACGTCTATCTTCTCAAATATGATTTGCTGCTTTTCTTTATCTGTTTTGGTCATAACTCGAATATCTTTGGTTTTCGGACTTTCTGACTGAGAAATCAAGCTATTGCCAGACTAATTGAAAATGAGATTGTTAGTTTGATCGCTAGATTAAAATAGACTCAATCCATAAAACAATACCACAGGCACACTGCGTGTTCCTATAGGAGTATTATAATATGTGTTTTCTATACAGGACATTGTGATGAATGAAATGCTTTCAGACCGCAGTCCTAGGCCAAAACAACAGCCATTGCCTGGAAGTAGAGAAAACTGCCATTAAAGGTGTATAATACTCCACTCATATCCTGTATGTTGTAGATTTTTAGGACTTAAAATGTGCATGCCTTTAGGCGAAAGAGACCTCTAGGTCAGGACAGGAAACTAACTGTATTGTCTTTTGGTTAAAGCGCCGACCGTGAGTTAGAATTTAGGAACCTTTTTTGTCTTACTGTTACCACCTGTGCCTTTTTTGAAGCCAAAACTTGAAATTACTGTATATTTGATTGATCTTGGTTACATGCCAAACAGAAATATAGTGGAGACAAAAGCTGCCAGTTTTCCACTATTTGTCCAGAAGCTGGTGGATAGTTTTTTATCCTGTCTATAGGAGCTGAGTTCCAGCTTGTAAAGAAAAGTAACAGTGTGGATTTAGGTAAGCAGCCAATAGCAATAGTTTGTCACTCATATCTTAGTTTTGTTTCAAAACTTATCCTGCCATATTAAACTGGGATGTAAGATATGCGTTGAAGGATAGGATTTAAGTTAAGGATTTTGGCTGGTGTGCTTTTACATCTGGATGTGAATCAATTTCTTAGATGGAGAAGGATTTCAAGATGCATTTTGAGATTACAAACAGCGAGCGGTTCCATCAGGACTGCTGTTGCCGCTCTGATATCAGCCAAATTTCCTGAGGTTTTTCACTTTGGTGCTGGAAAGCAGCATTGTTATTGTAGAGGGCGTGACATCGGCTTTAATTGACAAAGGAGAAGAAACAAAATTCCTTCCTGAGGCCATGCTTTCATCTCTGACAGCTGGTACACTCAGGGAGATATAACAGCCTGCAGGCAAAATCTGTGTGCCTTTGCTGCACGTGTGGGGGGGGGGTAGTTCCTGTCCAATAAGGATTACATTTTTGCACTGGAATATATTGCATGTCATATTGGTCCTCCACTGGCCTCCCATGCGAGGTCATTTTGAGATTATTGCAATGAAAAAAGAGGAAGAGACTATGAGAAAGAAGGGGGTTATTAAGACTTTATAATTCGGCAAGTTTCTCTGGATTAATTTTTATAAACTAACAAGGAACACACTCACCCCCAAATAAGGCTGCTTCATTTCCTAGAGCCGGACATTATTAGCCCATTGACATGCGGTGCATTAGTCCTTCAGCGCTGACAGATTGGAGGCTCAGACTTGAGCCTTGTGCACCCTGGAGGGTTTCTGTGACCAGTCAGACATCGAATAACCAGGGAGGGACACCTGGACCGGCAGGTGGCCGGAGTCCAGACCCCTCCCCTGGGGTTGCATACCTCTCTCCTCCTGATCCTCCCTGTCATCCAGGACCACAGAGAAAAAGAGGAGGATGAATGTGAGGGGAATAGTGAAGGAAAATTAGATAGAGTTGGAAAGGCTATAAGCTGTTGCAAGAGAAACACACTTTTTTTTTTTTTTTTTTACAGATTGTTATGCAACTTTTCCACTTTTTTTTTAGGTTCAAAATAATATTTGGAAACAAAATGTTGATTCCCAGCCAGTATCTGTATCATAAATATAATCATGCTCTTATTCGTTGTTTTAACAGCCTAATGGGGATTATCGAAATCCTTTAAACCAGCTGAGTTGATTTGTTCCACTACTTAGTAAGTAGTAAAAGTTAAGAAGCTCTTGTTGGAGAATCAAGTTACCCAGCCATACTCACTCACTCTCTCACACACCACACACACACACACACACACACCACACAACAACCCAACAAACACACACACACACACACACACACACACACACACACACACACACACACACACACGCTGTGAGTCTGGAGTGAGTGCTGTTAGATCGATGATCAACTCCAGACATGGGTAAGAAAGCAGTGTGTGTAGACAAATAGCCCTATGTGTGCAAAGCAGATATTTGGACAAAGATTAGGGGGTGTTATTATGAGCCAAAAGCAACCCAGACGCTCTAATAGATCATTCACACACAGGCACAAGATTGCACTCTGACTGGGGCTGTTAAATTTAAGCCTGGGTCAGTTACTCTCTCTTTGTCTCAATTGCACGCATTTTAAAAATCTGCGTCATTTGGTTAGCTTCATTCGACTTTGCCTAGTCTACCAGTTATTACTCGTGCACTGTAACTCCTTGTATGTGCTGTTATATTAACGGCATAATGTATTCCTGTCTCTAAGCATGTGTGAGCGAAACAATAAAAGCACTAAAAAAACGTCAAGAAACCTGGGTTGTGTTCCAGGGCTTTAACCAATAATCAGATTTAAAGTGTTGCCCCAGAGGATAAAAAAACTCATCATTGAAGAATGTCAAACTGGCAGGAGAAGACATGATTCAACAGAATATATCACTGGGCACCAGATTAGTTAGTTATTGGGCCCCTGAGGTTATCACAACTGGAATTTTCCATTGAGCGCTCCTCTTTTCTGTCGTGCATGTGCGTGTGTGTACTGCGTGTACTGCACATAATGCACATCTGTGGCTCTGAGTGACAGGACAAGTGGTAGCTCTGCTATACCACACAAATCCAGCTTCTGACACTGAGAGCTGTCTTTGAAACAAGCCTCTTCCAGCTGTTTCTCCTCTTCTTAAGAAACTCGTGGAGTAAGCAGTCAAAATTGGTTTCACCATCTTGAACGCAGTTGACGCCCCTCAACCCTCGCTTTCTGTTTAATTTCCTGTCTCTTTTCCATTTTGTAATTCCTTCTCATATCTGTTTTTCCTATAACGTTCTCAGTCGTTTCATATAACTTTACAGCCTTTCTCCATTCCCTCATCTCTCTTGCCGTCTTTTTTTCTGTCTTATCTCAATTTTCTAATGCCTCCCTCGTATCTGTTTTTCATATAATATTTCACTCTCTGCTTTTCTCTTCCATCCTTGTTCTCCCGCTGAGAGTTGTAGGGCCGGTCCCCCCCCCTTCCCCTCCTGGTTCCTGCTGAATAATGGGGAGAAATTGCTCTTGATTTATAATTGGTTCCATTCACTCTGATGCATGAGCTGCCAAAGGAGTTTGGGGCCCCTTTCACCCGTTCACATCCCTTCTCCTCCTTCCCTCCTTCCCTCCTCACGATGCAAGAACACACAAGGAGCTAGCTGCAGATATGTACAGCTAAGAAAGTCAAGCGTGCGTGTGTGTGTGTGTGTGTCCAGAAAGATGTGTGTGTCACTAAAGAACACATACTGTATTTTTTTTGCTTAGTGGTTTTTAAATATCTTGTTTTGTCCAAAACTAAAAGATATTCTGTCTTAGAGTATGTTGATTCATCAACACGTTTTCATGAATGATGATAGCAAATATATACAGTTTGTCTTTAATAGTTTGTCTTTAATACAGTTTTAGAGTTAGTGTGGTCAACGGTTTCTTCATCCGTCTTGGATTTTGTTTTATTGTAGTTTTTTAAACTGCAACTGTCTGTCTATGGTTTTTCATAGCAAGCTATCTATCCTTTGTTTTCTGTCTTTCAATCTATCTGTCCTTCCTTATTCCCTTCTATTTCCATATTTTTTATGTCTATTCATCCTTTGCTTCCCTCATCCATTTATATTTCCCACATTCTATCAATCCATTCATCCATATTTATTTATCTCCTTTCCATCCAACTATTTTTCTTTACTTTTTCTCTCCATCCTTTTATCATCCCTTCATCTATTAATGCTTCATTCTTTCCTTCCATCTGATCAATCCACCTTTCCTTCGGTCCATCTGGGTTTCTTTCCAGTCTTCTTTCTATCCATCCATCGATCTTTCTTTCATCAATCCCTTCCTCGGATTTGATTGGCTGATGCTACCTACATCAGTGTCTGGTCCATCTATATGGCCTCCACTCCCCCGGTGGTGGTGATGATCCGGTCCTGTTCCCATGGCCCTGATGGGCACGCTGGCATCCCATACCAGGCAGAGGAATGTGGGTGGGTGTGTTCACAGTGACACAGTAATTAGCTCTCTGTGGTTAATTCAGCTTCGTTATCTAAATTATGCAAATGCAGCGGTGCCTAATTGATTAGACCGCCCCCCTCCTCTACATCGCAGGCATGTCCAGAGCCCTTGTTAATCCTCGAGACGCTCTGTAGCTCGTTAGTGTCGGTTCGGGGG
>NC_045754.1:12383542-12398183 GCF_008692095.1 Etheostoma spectabile | reverse complement strand
GGGGGTCTCGTTAGAGATGCTTTTGATGTGTACTTTTATTGCATGAGAACGAGTGATGCCTCGAGTGCAGGATTTGGATTGGCCCCCTCTCCACCTGTTGAGTTTCCATGCCAAGATAAGACTCCAGAAGGTTCTCTTGTGTCTGACAGATAGATGGGAAAAGATTTAAGTGCCAAATTTTTGCTTGTGTGAAGTACAACGGAGAAGTACAGAGATTCTCAGCTTCAGGAGCATCATCTGTTACACTTGGTAGTAGAGACAGTCACATCCAACAAAACGATCTCTATGATTTTTATGCATTTTGATATGATAGCTGACAAACTGGTTTCTTTCTCTTTTTATTTAGCTTTTTATCCTCCTTTTCATATTGTAAAACAACAATATCAAACAAGCAATAACATATTGATAACTATAGCAATACCGCAAACCAAGAGAACAGCAAACACATTGACAGAGTGAAGGGAAAATATGTTGGGACATCCAGCGACACTTTAACACGCGCTCTCTCAAACACTCCCTCTTCATTGACGAGGCCCTTCACTCTCCTCCTGCTCGTCCGCCAGTTGACATCCTCTCCATTAATTTGAGTCGCTGTTCTCTTCTCCACCCCCCTCCCCCCCATATTGCCTCCCTAAACCCCCTTCACCCATCTCACATCAATCCATACAGGCATTGAACCCCCTTGCCTCCCCAAACTCACTCCACATTACTCTCAAACCTCTTGGTCATTGAGCCCCCCTTCTCTTTGGTTATTGAGCAGGGCCCATCAGCTCTTCCCTGGGCCCTTCAGAGTAGCGTCTCCCCTTTCTCCAGGGGTCCACGGGGTCTTTGTCCATGCACCGACTCACTGCTTTACAATGACTCTCCACTCTATTAAGGTGCGTTCTGCCTGTTAGCGTCACCAGGGGCAACCGGCCTCCCGCATGGCAGCTATGCGGCATGGCATTGTGGGCCGCTGGCCCGAGCGGAGCAGTTGAACCCCCGGCACTCCTCACACTTGACACCGCATGTGTTTATCTAAAGGGGGGGCTTTGTGGTGTTTGGAGAACCTCGAGGGAGGGGGGACGCACTGGGTGTAAAAAGACGTAAAACTGGGGGACTAGGGGAGGGAGATTGGGGAGGTGATAAATATTCAACAGCTCAGCTCCTCAGGAGTTACTACCCTACTACCCTGCTACCCCTCCAGCACCACCGCCCCTCCTGTGTGTCCTCTCCATGCCAGAAAACAGATGGAATGTGAGAGCTCAGGGAGGTGGCTCCAGTCTGGTTTTATCCAATTAGCAAGGTTGTCAAAATAAATTTATCCACGGAGGCAGGGGGACAATGGGACTGGCAATAGCCCGGGAGAACAGGGGCCCCGGTGTCTTTACTTAGCACGCTCACAATAAACTTCTGTCAAGTGACTCTCTCCGACAACAACATATAATACCTACGCCTACTGTCATGATGCATGCCTGAATACCATCGCCACAACCTGGGACTGTCTTCTAGTCGGGCTTTCCCCTTGTCCTCTCTGTGATATTTACACTTTTAATTTTTTTTTTTTTTTCGATAACAGTGCAATACATTAAACAAGTTTCAGTACTGCTTGACTAGACTTTTTTTCAATACCTTAACTTACTTTTTTTCCATTAAAAGCCTAAATGTCAAACAGCTATGATAAGAAACTATGATATTATTGAGCAAGAATCTGATTAAACAATACCACTATGTATCGGACCAGACATTCAATGCCGACGTTTCACAGCATCAGACACATTTTGATAGGTTACCATAGCAGTTTTGAGGTATTCTTTATCATCCCAGGAATTTACTAAGTCTTCTTCTTCTTTTGGGAGTCAAGTCTTAAGCAAGTGAGATTTCACAGCACTCAAGTGTCAGTTCTTTAATATGATTACACAAATAGATTTACTCCCCAGTAATCATAATTTTGCACTAGAACTGACAGATTTGAGCAGTTCACACACTGAAGTATGTTTTAACTCCACAAAGCTGTGTTGGCCATGCAGTGTTGTTCCTCACTGGTCAGGCTGTAGCAAAACCGTCACAGGAACACATTAACACACATTCCCTCGGTTCTTAATTTAGGAGAGCTGTCTGTGTGTATGATCTGGTTTTTATCAGCCTTGCTGATGCGTAGGAGGCTTTTCTCTCTCTCTCTTTTTGTCTGTGACTTCTCTGGGAAGGATAGATGGAAAAAGTTGGACATGTCAGGCTAACTTTTCATCTTGAGGCAGGGTATCCGCTAAGCAAACACAGGACCCAGCTGACTAATAAATCAGATGGACAGACAGGCTCAAGGAGTATGGCTGTTTTTAGGGAGTGATGATGTACGAGGGGCCTTCTCATACCACTGTTATAACAAAGCTCTATCTCTGTTTCTGTCTCTTCTCCTGTCTTACTGTTGCTACTTTTAATTCTGTGTAAAAGACAGAAATTGGACAGGTAAGAGGTTTCATTGGCAAGTAGTGTGTCCTGCTGTGTCTGGTTGGCAGATTGACTGGTGTGGTTTACGGTTAGTGACTCTTACAGTTGGGACAGGTGCTCCATACAGATGTGTGTTTTTCATGGGCAGCTGTCCCGAGTTGTGTCCATACAGCAACCCGCCACTAAAGCCACAGACCTTCAGCTTAGCTTCCTGGTTCCACAGCAGCTTGCTGTTTGTTTACTGACTGAGCCCACTACTCATGAGCCACTCTGAGTGGACGAGTGAGTGAATTAGTATATGTACATGTATGTAGGGCAGCAACTAAGGATTATTTCCAACGTCAAAAATGCTTACGGTCACAGTTTCCCCCGTCCATGGTGACATTATCAAATCGCTTGTTTGTTTCTGACAGTCCAAAAACAAAGATATTAAATTTGCATGAACATGAATGAGTGAAAAGCAGCACATTTGAGAAGCTAGAGCCACAGTGTGAATGTTTGCTTAAAGAGTTAACAATATTTTTTTGTATATGTACAAAGTATTACAACTCTTTGGTGTCTTGGTTTTTGGACATGCAAATGTATGGTTTTGATTCACTCTCACGCCTCTCATCGGCTTTGTTCGGCTGCAAATAGTTTTTTGCAAAATTGCTTTAATAACAAGGTGAAATAATAATTTAGCTGCTAAATGGCAGAATATTTCCCTTAGGAGTTGGTGAAGACCAAAACCAAATCCAAATGAATGCTAATGTTGCTCCATATATGCTGGATGTGTAAATAAGCAACTGTTGGCTAACATGTTAGCCATATAAACTTAAAAGATAATGTCAGTGTTGTGTGTACAGATTGTTTCTGTAGTTTTGCTCATTTTCAATAAATGTTCCAGGCACCTAAACATTTTCACTGCTGTCATTAGATGATAAAGGTGCACTGTAAGAATTTCCATTCATGCGTGCGTGCGTGCAGTCCCTAGTCTCTCTGAGCATCATTATTCATCCCCTTGCCATAATAATATCAGGACACATATGTATGAGAAAGTTGTGTGCTTCCATTTTTACAACATCAGGATAGTGGGTGTGTGCATGTTTGGCGACATGCATTTATGTGAGAGAGAGAGAGAGAGAAGTAGAGATTCACGTTTGCAGGACCACCCTCCGCATCCTGACGGGAAGTTGTTAGTTTAACCTGACAGGAAAGAATTTGGGAAACTTGGCAGCAAGCAACAAGGGAGAGAGAAAAGCGCCCCTCTCTACATTAACTGTTAATAGACTGACCATTACTATCATCTTCTCCGTTTTCTTCCCAATACATACTGCGACCATAATACAGCCCTCCTATCCTCCCAACTTACACACAGTCCTCACTGCTGTCTACCTCTTATTAGTTGTTCTTTGTCCCAACTCCTGAATGCAGCCTGTGTGTTTTCCCTTCTCCTCTCCTTCCCTCCCCCATTCCTCCTCCTGGACCCTCTACCTGTATCGGTTACACCTGAGCGGAAAGGTAGAGGGGTCGGGTTTCGGCCCGCAGAATGAGGGCGCCCCTTTGATGAAGGCAGGTTGTATGGGTGCGAGTACAGGCGGAGGAGGTGGGGTCAACGTAGAGATGGGGGCTGACGGGAAAGAAAGGCTTTATTTGTGTCTGGAGTTTGGCTGCTGGGGGTAACGCAGATTGCACCGCGTGCGTGTGTGCGTGTGTTAGAGAGCAGCTTATGTTTAAATCAAGATTTACTGTTTCAATGGATGATGTATGTTTTGGTAGCTTTTTTTGTGCAGTTCTGTTTGTGTGTTTTTAATAAATCAATCAGAAGAAAGTGATTTGTGCTACTGTTTTTGAGTGTACCAAGTCTGTAAATGACCCTCTGCCCTTCCTCTGTTTGTGTGTGTGTTTCAGGGGGTAGTGTATGGAAGATGTCTGGAAAGCGAGACTGGACTCCGTGGATGAAAAAGAGAAGGGCTCCAGTGTTGTGCGCTCTGGGTGCAGTACTTCTTTGCTGCCTGCAGAGCAGCGCCTCTCTCACCGGTGAGTAGACAAACTCAGATGGTGAAAAACTGCATCTGCAGAAATTAAATTAAAATGGTTCCATTTGTGTGCTTTCTGTCAGTGTTTCACAAATGTATATTACTGACTTGATCTATGCTCTCTTTATTAATGTCTTAACATTAGTTTTTCAAACACCTGGTGCAGGATAAGTCTTGCCAAGGACAAAATATTCTATCTCCGTCACACGAAGGGTGTTGTTTTTTGTTTTTTTACGCCTCCTGGCAGCAGCAACAGAAGTTTATTTAAAAATGAACTGAAGAAATGGGTAGTTTGCATGATCTGTATTAGCCACCAAGGGGGAACTCAAAAAGAGAAGTATTGTATGTACAACTGTAAAGTTCAACCCATTAACTGATTAGAAGATCAAAAGAAAATTATTTGGCAATTGACTATTTTGATAATCAATTAAAACGTTTTTGTTGTTTTTTTTTTAGCAAAAATGCCAAACCTCTGATGTTCTAGGTTTTCAAATGTGAGAAGTGGCTGCTTTGCTTTTAGACTGGTCGATAATAAAAAATAATGTAGTGAATGGCAGCCCTAATTAATTACAAGTCAAAATAAATTCCAAGACAAAATGTTTCCGCTGCTGTAATCTGTGGGGAATGTCTAATATGCTGACTGATTAAGTAAAAAAAGCTTTTTTATTTGCTTCTAACTACTTTGTATGATGTTTTTCCTCAGACGAGGTGCCATTGTTCAGTGAAGAGCCCATGTCTGTGGTGCAGAAGCTGGGAGGCAGCGTGAATCTGCGCTGCAGTGCCCGTCCCTCCTCCGCCAACATTAGCTGGCGCCTCAACAGCCAGGAGCTGGTGGATGGATATTTGGGTGTTGTGCTGGGGCCCCACAGCCTGTTCATCCCCACACTCTCCAACCTGACTGTGGGCAGATACCAGTGTGTGGCCAGCACTGGCGCAGGAGCCCTGGCTAGTGTGCCTGCTAACGTCACTGCTGCCAGTGAGTAGCCACCCACACAAGGCTGAGACAAATAAACACAAACACACAGACTCCTTTTTGGTTCATCAAAGTAGCCAAAGAACGACTTTGACTTAATTTTCTTGGAGTTAAACAAAAACAGTGAAGGGGCGGTATTTTTTTAGCTTAAAATCTTCACCAATACAACACTGTAAACCTTGTACTTTTCCACTGCTGTGAGTCTAATTCTTACCAACTACAATTCTGATCATGGTGAGAAACTGTTGCACATTATTGATTAATAATACCTCCACATAGTGAGGTAGGATTCACTCTGTGTAGTTGGTGTAGGATACAACAGCTACTTTTATGGAGTGTCAAATTGATCTAATGGCGTTAAAGTGAATTATTCTCACTGCTGACTTTTTTTAGTGTGCTGGTCTGAGTATGTAGTGTTATATTTGATATGCATCATGGGACTAAGAGGGGGCCTGAAGCTGTGTAACTTGAGCCAGAGGAATGGAGGGGACCCGAGGGCCGGTCAGAACGTTGAAGAGGGGACCATGACTCCAGCCTGGGGGCCCCCTGCTTCTATCGGCCCCTCTGCTCCACACAACACCACATTCCTCTCCACAGCAGGGCTCACCAAAAATTATGGCCCCATAATTGAGTACAGGGCTGGGGGGAGATAAGGGTGTTGTGTGCATATGTGTGTGTGAGGGGGTGGACAGAGGCTATGCCTCACTAGAACACACCATTAGTTGTGCTGTTAACTGTATTGTTTTATATGTAGTGATGTATGAGGCTGCCATAGCTGGGGAAAATGGAGGTGTTTTAGGCCAGTCGAGACAAGAGCCTCACACAAGATGAGACGTGATGTCACATTCTCTGTCTCCTTGAGGGCCTCCATAACCACACACACACACACACACACACACACACACACACACACACACACACACACTACACCCATTTTCTTCCTTGCACATTTTCACTCTTCACCCTGTCACTTTCTCTCCCTTGCCTCCTTTCATTTTCTTTCACTTTCCCTCCTCTTTTGTCATCTTCAACTCATGTTTTTCCCCCTCTTTTTCAGAGCATGCACAAAGGCAGTAAAAATTATTGATAGTTCAAATAGTGGATGAATTATGTTAAGATAACCACATGTGGAGCCAGACTGTTTGCCCCGCCTCCCCCCAAAAACCTCTCTAATTTAATAACCGTCTCTCTTCTCGGCCACCCCCAAACCGCCTAAGGAATTGCTCCACGGGGAGGGTGTACGTGCCTGCCTTTCCATGTGAAATCTCTTAGTTGTACGCACATGTTTTTTGTGATCAGGATAGGTTGATTCCAGACCCTTCTCGCTATCCAACTTTTTTGGCATAAGTTAAAAGCTCCTTGCTTGAATTCTTGTGCAGACAATCACCCTCCCCCTTTTGCTGCAGAAAACAGAGACATGTATCTGCACAACGTGAACGCACAACACATTGCACAAACATGTAATAATTCAGACACGCACAGGCCTCCTACTGCTACACATAAAGATGATGAATGCACCGTCTCTTAGAAATTTTTAAGTTCTGCCTTGCCAGCAGTCCTGGTGCGGGGGTCTGCTTCAGTTTATGAATACCATCAATCCTCCATCCCTGCAGAACACACACACACCCACACCACACACACACACACACACACACACACCCAACACACACACACACACACCCAGGAATTCATATGCATGCTCACGTGCACGCACACACACCTGAGAGGCACCTATGCGGGTTCTTCCTCTAAGAATTGTGGGCGTTAGAGGGGTGGGTGTGGGGTGTGTGTGTGTGGTGTGTGTGTGTGTGTGTGTGTGGGGGGGGGGGGGGGGGGGGGGTTAAAAGGTGTAACTGAGGAATTTGGTAGAAGCAGGAGGGGAAGGTGGGATGGTTTAGATGTAAGGGGGAGGCAGGGGGGAGGTGGCTGTAAAAACAGCACCTGATTGATTAGCAAATGGAGCGCCACACGGTCCCTCCTTAAGGCTTTCCCTCATCAACACACACCACAACACACACCACACACACCACACACACACACACACACACACACACAACAACACACCACACCACACACAACACCCCACCACACACACACACACACACCTCCTCATTTTTCAGACTAAAAGCTGAAACCAAGTCGGAAAAGGAGTTGTTTTAGTGTGCGTTTGTCTGTGTGTGTCTCCTATTAGAGCTTTCTCAGACACAGACGGAGGGACAGATCTAACATGCATGTTGACAAAATCAGTTTCCTACAGTGAAGGTGTTTGTTCAGTGCTTAGAGTAAATCACTGTGATGTCCCTATCAGTAGATACACTGGCCTTAACTAAACTTTACTTATTGGATTAGAGCTGTATACAAAGTCCCATCAGCTGACTGTATATACCAGCAGCTTGGTCTTGTTGCCAGAGAGAGCGTCTGGTCCAAGAAAAACACAACAGTTATAGCACCTCTGGAAAGAATGGAGAGAGGCCGTGTTTGTTAAGAATAAATCAACCAAGGCTGGTAGACGTTTAATTACGTTCCTGGAGAAGTTTTATTTATCTTTCATTTCGTTGCTCGACTCCTTCATGACACATTTTTCCAGTTGTTTTTCCCCTCCTGTGTTGCTCCCTTCACTCTCATTTTAGTTTCCCTCAAATCTATGAAATGCCAGTATCCCACAAATACAATTTTTGTGGGGTTTTTCCCTGGCTTCTTAAGAGCAGAGTTTTGCTGTTTCCTCCCAAACCCAAACTGGATATCTTTCTTTGAAACTCTATAGGATGGACACCTCTCACCTTTGACCCCTTGGCCAGGCCTCTGGGCCACTCAGGCGGGGGGTTTAGGAGATCAGAGGTCACCTGAGTGTCTGTGCAGTGTAGACTGTGTGTCTGTGGGACACAGTCGCAGCACATGGCCCCAGTAATCCCACTCCACCCATTTCCCACAGAATCTAAACCGGCTCTAGTCCCAGTATAATGTTTGACAGGATTAATGACACCTACTCGAATGTTACAGACACCACTTTTAGGCTTTGGACTCCAAAGTGACATCAATTGAGTTAAACAGAAACATTAGCTAGCTATAAAAAATGCACTTGAAGCAGATCATGTAAGACAAGCAGAGAGAAAGAAATGACTAAATGAAGGTTTTGTTTCAAAGAGAAGGCACATTGGAGAAGTTGTGGGAATGTGGTTACGATACAATGGGGACACCCAATATGAAGAGACACCCAGTATGGAAACAGCACAGTTATTGTAATGTTTATTATTGCTCAGAATATTTTGGTTTTCTACTTCTAAAGCTGAGGACTGACTGTATACATGTGAAGTTGGATGTGATGTTAAGATGACGAAAGAATGGTGAACTGTGTTCAGCGGCGATGTGATGGCACTGATTTTTTTTCCCTTGCCTGTGTGTTTTTTAGAGCTGCGGGATTTTGAGCCTGATGACCAGCAAGAGATCGAGGTCGACGAAGGCAACACGGCTGTTATTGAATGTCACCTCCCGGAAAGTCAGCCCAAGGCACAGGTCCGCTACAGTGTCAAACAGGAGTGGCTGGAAACATCCAAAGGTACTGAGCTGATAATCTCTCTCTACTTCCCTCTTAATTCTCCTACTATCTTCATAATTTACCGGAATGCTATAATCCTGCTATCTGGCCCATTATAAAACCGGTGATAAGGGTATTATCTCGAGAATGTTGAGACATGGGAATGCAGTTGTTTATTTTTCAAACTATTTACTTCTAAGTTGCCTGGCAGAGAATAAAGGCTCCAGTGGTTTTGTGGCTGGTATGCTGATGATGCCTGGGAGCTGTAGGTACTGATATCTGCAGCTTATCTGTGAGGAAATGAATACCACATTGACAAGGATTCACTGACTGGTCTCGGTCAGACTCTGGGGCGCCACCATGTGGTTTCTGCTGACGGTGCAAACATGCACTGGAATGCACATAGTACTCAAATTACATTGTGTTTCACAATAAAGACTCACTTCTTCTGCAGCTCCTCTTTGTCTTAGTCATAGTCATGTATTTCCATATAATTCCAATTACACATGCTTTTATTAAAATAAATCAAACCTTATCTCATGTAATTGCTGTAACAGTATTGCTTGTCAAGCACATTATCCTCTGAATCCTTTTCATGAATCCATATTTGTGTGTTTTCTTTAGAATTGTCACATATGTACATTTTACATTCTGGAAAAATGGCATTACACCTTGTGAACCACAGTATGCTGCCTTGCATTTTGTTACACATATTGTATAAGCAAGAGACAGATAAAACCTTAAAATCTTTGTCGTTTGCACGTTAAAAGCAATAACTGCCCCTACAGAAACTGCCCGTAAGTAAATAAGCATAACATTTGGTTTTTCCTGCAGGGAACTACCTCATCATGCCGTCTGGGAACCTGCAGATAGCCAATGCCACGCAGGATGATGAGGGGCCGTACAAGTGTGCTGCCTACAACCCCATCACTCAGGAGGTCAAAACATCCATCTTCGCTGACCGCCTGCGTATTCGCCGTGAGTCATCACTTCCAACACTCTGATGTTGTCAAAAAACAACATTTTTGATTACCATTGCTGTTTCAATGAAAACATAATTTAAAGATGTGCATAAGAAGTTATTGGTCATACTGAAATATTAAAGGTTATTTAAGAAAGGACAATATTGGAGAGCTTGTAACTGGTACTGTAGAAACTCATCAGAAAAGAGTTAACTGCCACAATAAGTTACGTATGTGGAATTTGCCTTGGTGAATGGTGCATACATGTTCACCAAACCTATTAAAGATTAATATGAAACAAACAATGAATACAGAAACAAATATGTATAAATGTGTGTGTGACTTTCATCATCCGATCATGCCAGGATACTTTTAAGTCATAGGTGACGACGTGCACGGTGACAACGTGCACAAGTCATGCTTTTGCGTCTTCAAAAGAAGAGATGAAAGTGCTATGGGTTCACATTGCGATTTAAATCCTTTTGTATTCATTTCAGCCACAATGTGTATGCAAGCAATTTTAAAGAAATGGAGAAGGGTGGGACTTTTTCACGTTGCATAGACAAAGTAATCACTGTCATTTTCATCTTTTCCAGGCTCCACCTCAGAAGCAGTTCGCATCATTTACCCACCGGCGTCTCGTTCCATCATGGTGACCAAAGGCCAGCGGCTAGTGTTGGAGTGTGTGGCCAGTGGCATCCCCACTCCACAGGTCATATGGGCAAAAGATGGGCAGGACCTGCGATCCCATAACAACACGCGCTTCTTGCTCAGCAACCTGCTGATCGATACGGTGGACGAGGCCGACTCGGGCACTTACATCTGCCGAGCGGACAACGGCATCGGCTCAGCGGGCTCTGCAACGGTGCTTTATGATGTACAAGTGTTTGGTGAGTATACTGGAAGGGTGGAGTGAAGAAAAGTTGATTTAGCATGTCATGTGTTGGCTGCTTTGGGCTTATATATGATTTGTTTTGATAGTCTTTTGAAATACCTTGAACTAATCTGTTAAATGCAGGTTTCTGGAAAAAAAATAGTGAATAGTGAATGGAGTTTGTTCATTTGACTCTCCAATAATTTTAGTTTTGTCTGTGTCGTGGATTTAATGAGTCGACAGACTCCTGTTTGTTGGACAGAGAGGACAGGGGGCTGTATTTGTCATTTGCGTGAGAAGTGTGTAAGCCCGGGTGGTGGTCTGTAGGAAAAAGTTTGTAGAGACAGAGCTCTCTATTCTGTAGCGAGACTTGATTGAGTGTGTCTCGGTTATGGATGACTGTTTTTTTTTTGTGTGTGTGTGTGCGTGTGTGTGTGCGTGCAGCTGGCTCTAATTAAAGCCAGAGAACTGCTATAGCTGTAATGAGCTCAGTCTTTCCCTGATTCACAAGCAGCCAACCATCAACTGGCTGCCCTGGCCCCGCCTGCCTGGCTCTATACACCCCCCCGTCGTACAGCCTTTACAAGCACATGCATAATTGTGCCTTCACTCACACATGTGCTCTTACACGTGACATTGTTGGAGCTTGAACTTAAAAGTTTAAAAATTGTAATTTCCAGAATATTAATTTTAACAATTAATTGCCTCAACTCTAATAGAAAATAATTGTCAGTTGCAGTTCTAGACACTGCACAATCACACTTATGCACACATACACATTCTACTTATAAGGTTTTGAACCAGCCTCTTAACTTTGTTTCTGTCTCCTGCAGAGCCTCCGCAGGTGACGGTGGAGCTGCAGCAGCAGGAGGTTGTGTACGGAGAGACGGTGCGCTTTACGTGCCAGGCCCGCGGTAAACCCACTCCCTCTGTGATATGGCTTCACAATGCCCGTCCCCTCGCCCCGTCCCCTCGCCACCGCCTGACTTCCAGGGTGCTGCGTGTTTTCAACGTGGGCCCTCAGGATGACGGACTCTACCAATGCATGGCTGAGAATGGGGTGGGCAGCTCACAGGCCTCGGCTCGCCTCATTGCAGTGTCAACCGGTGAGTCAGATAGTTTGTTTTGTTAGAAATGTAGTCTTTTTTTATGTACCAGCCTTCAGATTTCATGACATGTCTCTTCTTCCTAGGGATTTCATCCAGAGGAAAGCTGCCCTCGCTCTATCGGCCACTCAGCCCAGATAAGGTGCTGAGAGAGCAGCCGCCTGTGAGGCCTGGTGCCACGGGTGCCATGTTGCCTCTAGACTGCTCTGAGCTGCCAGGACAGATCCTTCTGGCAGACGCCCCCATTATCCTCAGCCAGCCACGCACGGGCAAGGCTGACTACTATGAACTCACTTGGAGGCCGCGGCATGAGCGAGGAGCCCCCGTGCTGGAGTATATGGTCAAATACAGAAAGGTACTGCATTCACTACATTACATGACATGTCTTTTAGCTGATGCTTTTATCAAAAGCGATTTACAATTGCTACTATCAGAGGTTGCACGCCTCTGAAACAACTGGGGGCTTAATGTAAGGTGACCAGATTTCTCAGACAAAATCCGGGGACATTTTCAGCTCAGAAGCGTATTTACTTCCAAAACAATAATGTTTTTATTTTTGTAAAACTTAAAACGGGACACTAGACCTAGAGCTGTTCTTATTAGGGAGCCCCCCCCCCCCCCAGGTATGACACTAGACCCACCCTTGCTGCTACTTCCTACTCCACTCCACTACACCTCAAGATAGAAAGTCCTAATATTTCAGAGATAAAAATCCATCCTTATACTTCAAGATAAAAAGTCCTAATATTTCAAGATAAATCCTATATTTCAGAGGAAGTCTTAATATTTCAAAATATAAAGTCCTAATAGTCCTAATATTTCAAGATAGAAAGTCCTTATAGTCCTATATTTTCAAATAGAAGTCTTAATATTTCAAGATAGAAAGTCTTATATTTCAAGATAGAAGTCCTAATATTCAAGATAGAAAGTCTCAACTTTCATAATGTTGTAATGTTTCTGACTACTGACAGCTTTTGCTTTACTGCTCAAGGCTTGTTTCTGCAACAGCTCATTGAGAATCAGATACAACAAAACTACTGAGGACTATTTTCCTTTGACATTGATTCAGTATTAAACGAGATCGCTGCAATGTAAGTTAATAGATAATTGTCCAGCGTTGTTTTATGCACAGGGCAGGCGGGAGTAACAAGGGGACGGCAAGGGGGTACGTTCATAAAAGTGCTTGTTTAGCTGCTAACAGACACAGATTAATATTCTAAGTGTATATAATATTTCTAAGGAGGTCGACCTTTCTGTTAAAGATTAAGATTCTTTTTAAAACATAAAACCGAAATTGCGTTCGGTAAAGCACAGACTCCATGTAAATAATCAGTGATTAAACACGGCTTTCTAAAACCTCTCTGAGCACGCGGCTCTGGCTGGCCTGATCTGCGTGGTTGGGTGTGCGATTATCGGCGACGTTTTGTCAGTTTTTTCTTTCTTTCATTCCAATTTTGAGTCTTTCAGTCACAGTGAAAACCGGGGACATTTCCGGAGACAGATCCAGCCGGGGACAGGTAGCCAAAAATCGGGGACTGTCCCCGGAAACCGGGGACGTCTGGTCACCCTAGCTTAATGTCTACCCCAGAGACACATTGGTTGATGTATCGCAGTGGGAATTGAAGCTACACCAAAGGCAAAGGCACCAAAGTTAGTTTCTTAACAACTGTGTATGTGTTCTTTGTCAGTAGCTCACTCCTGTCTCTCTCTCAGGTGGGAGACCCTCTAGCAGAGTGGACCTCCAGCAGTATCTCAGGTGCCCTCCACAAGCTGACTCTTGCCAAGCTGCAGCCAGACAGCCTGTATGAGGTGGAGATGACTGCCAAAAACTGTGCAGGTTTGGGACAACCTGCTATGATGACCTTCAGAACTGGCAAAGGTAAAAACACTGTCGTGTTAACATTGTCGTTGAGAGCGAGTTAGCACACTAACATTAGCATTTAGCTCCAAGCATTGCTAAATGACCAAGTACAGCCTCACAGAGCTACTAGCATGACTGTGGTGAGAGAAGGATTCAACTACAGTTTGATGTGGCTCAAAAGGCAGTTCCTTAATTTAAACTCTCATCTGACTGTTGGTGTTTTTCTGTGTTCAGGTCGCAGAGGTCCAGGGCAAATTGACCCACCAAAAACTCCTGCTGTTCCTTCGCCAAGCCTCTCTCGTAAGTATCCCTTTTGTAACCTGCCCCTTTGAAAACTCTGCCTCCTATCAACTTTACTAACTATAACAAACTCACTTCTTCTAAAATAACTGTAACCTGATATTGTTTTGCAGCAAGATACTGAACTTCTAACCAATCTCCTTTTGACTAACATTGGAAACTTCTCTATCCGTTTTTTTCATTTCTGTCTCTGAAGGATGAGCCCTCAGTAAGTGCTGAAAGCAATGAGTTTTTCCTTCACTGTCATAACAGATTGTTGTCTGAGAGTTTATGTCCTGTCATCTGACACCATTCCTCCTCTGCAGCTCCCGAAGCCCCTGACAAGCCCACAGTCTCCACGGCAACGGAAACGTCAGCATATGTGACTTGGATTCCTCGCGGTAACCGCGGCTTCCCCATCCAGTCATTTCGGGTGGAGTACAAGAAGGTGAAGAAGGCAGGAGAGGACTGGGTGACGGCGGTGGAAAACATCCCCCCATCACGACTCTCTGTGGAGATCACGGGCCTGGAGAAAGGTCGGCCATCTTCTTTAAACACTGTTGTTATTATTCACAGCAGTTTATTCTGACTTGGTGGATTGTAGGG
>NC_045754.1:12380206-12383532 GCF_008692095.1 Etheostoma spectabile | reverse complement strand
GGGGGGGGGAGAAGTAGGATGCCGTGCCATATAATTACAATGATGATGTCCTGCATAATTACATTCCCACGGCCTGTAAATTCATCAGCATAATGAATGTTGTTGCAGTCATTTCAGTAATTGCTGCCATCAATCAAAACCATAACCATATTGTGCAAAAGGAAAACATAAAGTGATGTGAAGACAAACATCATTAGTCAACACAATATAGAGCTTTATTCTAGACGGCGTGTAGCCCCCAGAGACAGATCAGTAATGGTTAATCCTCTCCCTCTAGGTACGTCCTACAAGTTCCGTGTTGTGGCGGTAAATGTAATCGGTTCCAGTCCTCCCAGTGCCCCTTCGAAGGCGTATACAGTGGTGGGTGGGAGAACCCATGAACGCCCTGTTGATGGACCCTACATCACCTATAATGAAGCCATCAATGAGACTACAGTCATTCTCAAATGGACAGTGAGTGACTGCAAGAACACATAAAAAAATTGTTTTTGTCTACTATTAAGCAGGATACAAATAACTTTTTAGTATTTCAATGTATTTCAAGCTCATTGTAATCGCAACATGATTTATTTCTCTCAACAGTACACTCCCGTAAACAACACACCCATCTACGGTTTCTACATCTACTACCGACCAACAGACAGCGATAATGACAGTGACTATAAGAAGGATGTGGTCGAGGGAGACAGATACTGGCATTCAATCACTGACCTCCAGCCTGAGACCGCCTATGACATCAAGATGCAGAGCTTCAACGAGAAGGGAGAGAGTGAATTTGGCAATGTCGTGATCCTTGAAACAAAAGGTGAGGTCATTGTTTTTGGGGGCTGTAACATACAGGCTGATGTAGATGTATCTAGAGGCAGTGTAGTCTGAGCTGTTTCTAATGGATTTTTCAACTTTTTTTTTGTCTTCTCAGCTCGGCCTAATCACCAGCGGCCCGCTCCATCAGAGACCCCAGACCGCGGGCCGGGACACTCCAATGTACTTGTGCCTCGGCCTGGCGACCTCCCGTACCTCATAGTTGGTATTGTCCTGGGAGCCTTCGTCTTCATCATTGTCGCATTTATCCCCTTCTGCCTTTGGAGAGCTTGGGCCAAACAGAGTGAGTGGTCGTCACGGTTCCTTTTTGCAGTCATTAAAGTATTTGCATCTACATCTGTGTAATTATCCGTTTGTGCTTATTTTAGAGCAAACGTCCGACTTGTGTTTCCCTGCCGTTGCCCCCCCTGTGTCGTCCTGCCAGTACACTATGGTTCCCCTCCAGGGACTTGCCCTGGTTGGCCACTGCCCGTTGGACAGCCACATGACGCCGCCACATGGCGTCTACCATGCTAATGGAGAATACACTCCAAACGGCAAACCTCACCAACCTACACACTGTCTGCCAGGGCTGCATCAGGTAAAACAAACACTTCAATATAGGTTGTTATTCAGCCGTCCATGTAATGTGTTGAATATATTATCGAGATGCTCTTGTGTTTTGCAGGAGGGGGACTGTGATATGGAATGTGACACATTGTTGCCACAGACAGTGTCAAATGGACATCTGCCCGTTTACCACTACTCCAACAGGTATGTTACATATAAAACTCGAATATACTGCATGTAATGTCATGTACTGGTGGGACATTATCAGATCATTTCTAAATGAACAACTAATGGGGAAGCAAAATGCTCAAAGTAGACAAAACCATGCAAATTGTTAAGGGATTGAGCATTAGTTTTTAAAGACATTAGTTTTTAAAGACTTTGTTTCTCTACCTTAAATGATTTTCATATTTGTTTTAATTAGAATTTTGATTGACTAAATTAAGAATTTGTACCTAAACTGGTGCCAAAACAGTCAGTAAATTAATCACTAAGCCAGCAGAAAATGTATTTATTTTTGTTAACAGATTATTCATCTAAGTAATGTATTGGTTCCTGTTTTTCAAATTTCATTTTCATATCATGTTTATATCATGTATCTTCATATAATTGTAAATAGAATCATGGGATGCGTTCAGGCACAATATTGGGTGTAGGTCACCTTCGCTTTGACTAGAAGAAATAGACTTTAAGCGTAAAAATACACTAAACCCAAGCCGTGTAAAAGGAAAAAACTATTTGAAGAGGTCACCTTATTCTTTGTTCTTTGAAAATAATCATAAGTCTCAGTCCTAATGTAAAATGTTTTTGTTTTCTCGTCTTCCTTAGTGGCCCAGATCACCTTGAACAGAGTTGCTGTGCTCCTGATGACTCCACTCTTCAGCTCCTCCACTCTTCCCATCAGCACCTCGGTTCACAGGAACTGCGAGGTGATGGCAACTTCTGGGCTGGAGATAAAGCAGAGGATGGCATCACTTACAGTATGTGTGGATTCTTTCACTTAACAGTCCTTCCTTATTCTTAAATAACACATTTGGACCAAAGCTTTTCCTATATGTGACATCCTGGAATGCATATGTTCAATAATGTAGGTTTTGGTGCTTAATGTAAAACACTTGACCTTAGAATCCACTAGAAACTTCAATCAGCTTTACATTTGCTGACCAGCTCTCATTCCCTCCTCCTTTCCAGAGCCAGCATCCTTTCCTCTTCTCTCTCTAGAAGATGAAGGGATTTTCACTACATCATCTTCAGCAGCCTCAACACCCCAATCCCAAGACATAACCATACAGGAAGTGAACCTCCTCCCAAATGAGGCATCCCCTGAGGACGAAGGGACAGCCAGCACAACAGATGCATAAGATACTGTTAAACAAACAGAAGAAAACAAGAGAAAATATTTATTTTTGTATCAGATATTTATATATTTATGCTTTTGTACATATGTGTATTATTATACTGTATATAAGGTTATTTTCACATTGAAAAAAGACTCTTGCTGAACTGTATTTCCTAGGGAGGGAAATAAGTTTGAGATGTTATTCCTTGTGTGAAGAAGGTCAGTCAGGGGACCTGTAGTCCTCAGTTCAGCACTTCCTGTCTAGACCCTCCTCACTCCTCATCATCATTCCTCAGATATATCCTCCATCTTATACGTTTGTACCTTAGGTACTTCAGCTTTATGTACAACAGAAACAAAGGAACCATTCAAACCAGACTGATACTGTAATTAAGAGGTGCTTCATTGCTGTTTAGTTCTGTTGCTGTCTGTCACATTTTCAAAATACAACTGTTATTTTGTATAGCAATAACACAAATGTATTATGCATTGTTCATCATTAACAAACTATTAACAAGTGTATGCAACATAAAATTGTTCTGTTTCAGTAGTGTACAAGAGATGATATATTGTATAGTTATTTATTTTTGACTTTTTTTTTTTTTTTTAATCACTG
>NC_045754.1:12364795-12380196 GCF_008692095.1 Etheostoma spectabile | reverse complement strand
ATTCTGGAAAAATATCTTAAACTCAGTCATTGATAAGCTGAACTTTATACTGCAACCACTTCTGTGTTTACTCATTTGCTGGTTACTAAATGACTGCCAGGTGAGTGCTCTGTGACAGGTGTGTCAGTATTATTCCTCCCTCACAGGTTGGTGCATAAGTATTAGTCTTTGCCAGAGACATCTGCAATTAAAATGAAGGAGATCCTGAATCTACAACCCCCTCACTAGTGTAGCCATTCTGTGGCTGCACATGCTGGAGCACTATTCCATGTAAATAAAAGCGTATGAAATTGACAAGTGTTTGGTGCATCTTTTCAATCTGGGGACATTTATGTGGTAACCACAGTCTGCACACTGATTCAAATGCTTTCTTATATGCTTTGCAATGTTTTACAGTGAAAACAAATGATTTGCTGTGTAATTTCCTTCTACAGATGTGGCAATTTAGTTTTAAATCCACTGTTGTTGAAATAAAGTCACCACTACTACCACTAATTTTCATTGTTTCTCACACTGGTAGATTTTACAACAACCCCCAGGAGCCACAAAAAAAAAAACAAGTTAGTAACTGAGCTCACGTGCCATCTAGTGGTGCAAGAAACAATTCTTTTGTCAGCAGCAAATACAAATGTCACCTTATAAACTTTATTAATCAATTTTGTATATACAAATACATAATTAACAATTCTGATATGAAACACTGGTATTTACAAAATAGCTTTTGGAAAAAGTCTGTACAGTACAACCTGATATAAGTTAGTAAATTACATTGGTAAGTAACTGTGCAGAAGGTTTCTTAATGACAAAGAAAACATTAAATTAAGGTTCCAAACCTAAATTTGATTTTGTTTTGTTTTACCACAAAACAGTCGGTTTAACCAACAAAGAAAGAGCTATAAAAAGAACCACATTTCCTAGTCACGTTAAATTCAAAAGATTTTTGAAATATTACAAATTATAACGTTGACATCTATGGAAGAGGATTAGGGCCACATGTGAAAAAAATCGGCAGAATTTTGAGACTTGACTTTTTCTGAGAATTCTGACTTTAAAGTCAGAACTCAAATCCATTTTTCACATGTGGCCCCAATCCTTTTCCATAGACATCATACATAAATACATTTGAAATTGAAACTGTGCGGACATGTAAACAATCAGACAGGCAAGGTGTCGTTTCTTCAGGTGCTTCCCCACCACTTTCTGAACTTGAACATTTTAGTGAACAACATATTTGAAATTGAAAATTAAACTCTTCACTTCAGAACACCCGTTCATCAAAATGCAGCAAGACCTCTCCTTACACAGCTGAGCTGCCGTCATGGCCTAGAATGTGGCTGATGTTGTGGGCAGGACGATTGGGCTGCTTGCCAGAGTCGGCAGCCGAGGTGTTTGAAAGAGACAGCAGGGGAGACATTGGCATGGCCGAACCATCAGTGGGCATGCCTGTGGCAATCTCGGGGAACAGGGAGGTGAGGCTGAAGTTGGATATGTGAGGGGTGATTCCAGATGAGTTAGCAATGGGCATAGGGGGCATATCTGGAAGCAAAGGGAAGCTGGCCTGGCCAAAACCCACAGGGCGAGGTGGTGAGAGGATGGAGCCAAAGCGGTTATTGAGTGGAGGAGCGCTGCCCTTGTCGGCACTAGGGCTGGTAAACATTTGGTTGGGAAAGTACTGGAGGGTGACATCGCTGGGAAGGCTGGGGTGAGCAGCTGGAGAATAGGAAGGGTAAAAGGAGGGTAAAGTGTTCTGGGGCTCCACAGGCAGAAGGGACGGTGTACGGGACGTGTTGGGCTGGCTAACTGGAGGGATGAATGTGGAGTTAGCATTGATTGGAGGAGGATTCATCCCTCCCTCTGGAATAAAGGGGAAACCAAAGTTTTGTGTTAGGTGTTGGTCAGGAATCAAGTTGTTGTCACCAGGAACCTGAGCACTATCTGCCATAAAGCGAACAATAGTGCTGCGTCGTGCCTCTCCTCCAGACTGTGGTCTGCCCAGTAGCACCCCTCCTCCCGAGGGCAGAGGCAGGTGGCCCTCAGGCTCAAAGGGATTGCTTTGTCTCAGAGTGCCTGACCGAGGCCGGTCACCAGGTCTCAGCTTGGTGGGCTGAGTATCTCGGGCGATGTGGCGGGAGTGCTGGCTAACAGCAGCGGGTGGTCTTGAGGGGGCAGAGGAGCGCCCTGGCTCAGAGCTGCTGTGTGGGGTTGGAGGGTGGGGGAGACCTGTGCGCACACCTGGGCCTCCATGCATATTACTGCTGACCTGAGAAATATGGCCCTTGTTGCCCTCTCCAATCCGCATAGCTGGGGCCTTCTGCGTCTGGGGCACACTGGGGCTGGAGGCCTTGGCCTGTATGTCTCCTGAAGAGCTTCCAGGCACACAGCTGTACTCCATGCTGACTGGGGGACAGCACTGCATTGATCGCTGGTGGTTGCTCTGCTCAGGAAGGTGGGGGGAAAGGAGGCTTTGCATGAAACCCTGGTGACAAACTTCTTGCTCCCGTGGGAGGCTAACCTGTACTCCCTGTGAGCCGGGATGAGCTGCACTGTAGCGGTTCCTGCCATCTGCTGGAGGGCCAACACCCATCCTGAATCCACCCTGCTGCTGCCCCTGAGGGCCCCTTTGGGTGGACGGTACTGACTTAGGGGTCATGTCACTCCCACGAGACACCTGAACATCAAAACCACCGAGTTGATGTGCTCCTCCTCCCATGACTTTGAATGGCGGACATTCTGAGACCCGCTGAACATCAGCAGATCCCGGATGGTCAGAGGGCAGGCGGTTCTGTGGGTTGTGTGCAATGTTGGCCTTCCCTCGTGATGTGTCCAGGTAGCCGCGGAGGTCTGGCTGCTCCTGTGTGACACCGCGGCCAGGCTGAAGGTGGAGACCCATGCGCTGCTGCTGTTCACCACTGGTGGAACTTTTACCGATGAGTGCCTCTGCCGAGTAGCTGGAAACGCGGTGACGTTCCTGCCGAGATGGAGCACAGGCCAAGTCAGACGAACGGGACACGGGATTGCTGGGAGAAGGGATGAGCTGCTGCTCCAGAGTCCGAGTGCTCATCATCCTCTGCATAGCGTTATGGTCTTGACCAGGCTGAGGAAGAGGGAAAAAGTCAAAACGTTTCAAACAAGAGCTTTACTAATTTTAAATCTTATTAATCAATATAATCAATTTTCATCAACATTTTTTCCTAACAGTTCCCAGACATTTATAGATAAACAATAATTATAATTTTTTTTTTTACAACTGGCAAGACATTACAATAATTGCTTTTCACTCTAAATTACTTACAATCTTGAATTTTCATTCCTCTGTCTTAACTTTAACTTTGGGGGCAGGGCTGCGTTTTCACTGCAAGGCCGAGGACAGAAAAAAGCTCCCGGGCAAGCATTTAGTTTTTAGGATTCTTTTTGCTGTGGCAGTGTAACTGTGGTCTGCTGCAGTGGTTTGTTACTACGTCTTTGTAATTTACCAACCAGTACCAAAAAACACCAGCATAACAGTTTAACTTTTTTAAAAGATGATAGTTTTGGGGCATTTTCGGCCTTTATTTGGACAGGACAGCTGAAGACATGAAAGGGGAGAGAGGGGAATGACATGCAGCAAAGGGCTGCAGGTCAGAGTCAAACCCGGGCCGCTGAGCCGAGGAGTAAACCTCTATTTATGGGCGCCCGCTCTACCTGAACCTCAACTGAGCTATCTGGACGCCCATAAAAGTTTTTACTTTGTTTACCCATTTGACTGCACTGACTGATATCTCACACCTGAGGTAGTGACTATTAGTGTTAGTGTTCTTAAATCATGTAATCATAATTAATACCTAAAGTAATTAAAAATTGTCCCTTACAAGTTCCTAGTATTTCGTATTTGCTACATACACAAAAATTGCAATAAGGTTGTGAAGAGCCAATTTTCAATTTAGTTTAAGCGGTAAATAAAAATCAATTGAGAAATTTGTTGATAAGTTGGTTCCACAACTAATTGTTCGTCAAATAGTATCACTGAAAAGGCCGGTTAAATAAAAAATATATAGAGACAAAATCAACCTAGGTACCACAAGTGACACTGTACTTCAAATCCAATCTTTTTAAAGCCGACACTGTCATATTATGTACCTTGAGGTGCTCCTGCTGGGCCAGGTGGCTGCTGTGGTGGGCCCTGGATCCTGCGGCTTGGGCTTCACAGCTCTTCTCCTGGTGTCTAAAGTGCTGCTGCTGGATCTGCTGCTGTAGATGCTGCTGGTGTCTGGAGTGAGAGCTTTGCTGCTGCTGCTGTAACTGCTGTTGGTGTTGTTGATGCTGCGCCTGTGGCTGCTGTTGATGTGTTTGCTGTTGGTGCTGTTGGGGATGAGACTGTTGGTGTTGTGTTGGCTGTTGATGCTGTTGTGATTGTTGGTGCGACTGTTGTTGATGCTGCTGTGTGTGCTGTTGATGCTGTGTCTGTTGTTGTTGATGTGAGTGCTGCTGCTGCTGCTGAACTCCAGACTTCTCCAAGTGGTGCTGCTTCTGTTGCAGGCCAGCAGATGAACCAGCTTGACTGCCTCTGACAAGCCCCCGCTTCTTCTGCACATGCTGCTGCTCCTGCTGCTGCTGAAGCGCCCTCTGGTGTAGTGAGTGGCGCTGTGCAGGGTCAGGCTGTGTCAGGTGGTGTTGCAAATGATACAGATGGTGTCTCTGTTGCTCTTGCTGCTGCTGTTTCATGTAAAGGTTTCCTCCCAGGTGCTGGCCAGACTGGGTTGCAGCATGCTGTGAATGACCCTGGGGCAGATGAAGCACACCTGGCTGGTTCTGCTCAGGAGGTCCCTGAGAAGGGCAGTGGCCATCCGTGGGCCGAACTATCGGGCTCATGAAAGAGTTTGTGGAGAAGAGGGGGCCTCCACTTTCTGAATTAATCCTTGTCATGACAGCTGAGGAAGTGGGGGGCAGGTGTCCCACCATCATCTGGCTGTGGTCTGGTGCTTTCACGTCCATATGGCTAACAGTGGTAGCTGATGGAGGGCAAGGCTTGGACCGTTTTCCAGTGTTTAGCATCACCTCCTCCTGGGCCTGCCGCTTGGAGATGATCTTCACTTGTCGCTCACCTACACCAACTCCAGCCTGAGCCCTCATTAACGCAGTCTTTAAGGGGGTGTACTCATTCAGTTGGGCTGCACCTGAGCAGGGTGAGAGGGCATTGTTTGGGGGTTGGGATATGTGGGCTGAGGTCCCTACAGGTGAGGGAACTGAGCCCTGTGGGCCAACAAGACTGGGAGAGCCAGGGTAGGGTTGTTGACTGGAGCTGGGCCTGATCAGGTTGTTGACGCTAAGGCTAGCCACAGTGCCACTCTGGGATGAGGTCTGAGACTGGACCTGGGTCAAAGATTGGGAGTATGACATGTTTTGTGGATGTCTGCTTCCATTGGGCACCTCCCCAGCATGTCCTCTGACAGATACCTGCACAGTGGGTTTAACTGTTACTGTGTCCATGGGTTTAGTCACTTTTGCCTGCTGTCCAGTTGCACCTCTTTCTTTACTGCTAGACACTGCTGGGGTTTTGGGGGGCTCCCACGCTGCTGCAGTGGGGTTTGCGGAAGCAGTGTTAACAGTGCAGCTTCCACTCCGCCTTCCTGGACTGTCCTGTTCTAGCATGGCCAAGGCCAGCATTTCTGCCTGCTCGGAGGTGAATGTATATGTTCCAAACGATCCAGATGACGCACTAATATTGTGGCCCTGGGGAAGCATGGATGCCACAGAGAACCCTCTGCCTCCACCTGCCCCTGAAGACATGGGAGAATCTGTCTGTCTGCTGGATGTCATAGGATGCTCTACAGTTTGATCGTCAAGGTTAGTGTACACCTGTTGTGATAGGGCAGAATCCTTTCTATAAGGAGTGCCAGAAGTCACTGCCACTAATCCGTCTTTATCTGTGGAGTGTCTCTCTTCCTGAGCTTCCCTGTCTCTTCTAGGGGGATGGGCTGGTTTGACTTCAGCGGGATGGCAGGGGGAGAGGTTGGGCATATTTCCATCAGTCTGCTGTGTTGAAGCTCTGCTGGTTGTGACCCTTTTCCTAAACTCTGAACTTGTTGTAGGGGCTGTGATAGAGCTGTGTGATGCAGAAAAAGTTGCCGCAGGTGATGGGAGTGCTACAGTTGTGTACACCAAGGGGGACGTGGTGGGCTGAGACTGAGGTTTATTACAGGTAAAAGGATCTTGGGTATTAGATACTTGGGGACGACATACTGAAGTTAGTTGTGTCCCCTGATGTAAAGATACTGGTGCAATTTCTGGGATACTGCTGGTGCAGACTGGTGTCAGACATGCAGTAGAAACAGTGGTGGAGGTGTACAGAGTCTCAGTGGCACCTGCAGAGCTGACCACAGATTTGCTCTGTTTCGAAACAGCAGTGGTGGCAGAAGCAGCTGACTTACTCTGTGTTGTGCTAGTTCCGGCACGGGTGGTTGGCTGTTTAACCTCTGGAACTGGGAGTTTGGTTATAGTTGAGTTGTTGCCAGAAACTACAGCTGGTTTACTCTCAATGGCCACAGCTGCACTAACTGTTGGCTTGACCGATGTGGCATTGACAGTTGGAACTGAAATTGCCATACCACTACTGTTAGTATGACTGACTACAACATTAGTCTGATTTGCATTGACAGAGCTTTTGGTCTGTGTATGGGACTGACTAAATACAGGTGACTCACTAGATGAACTACATACAGTCATCATCTGAGTATTTTGAGTAGGGGTGACATTCCCTACAGCTTCACTACAATCTGTAGTTGTGACAGCTGTGGTACAAGTGGGGGGAATGTCTGTGACCTTTACAGTAGAAGACTGTAAAACTTGACATACTGAAAGTTGAACCATCTCTCCTGCAGCAACTACTGGCTTGGCTGAAATAGCAACAGCAGGTGGTGCCTGACTAAGCTCTTTTTTCTTGGCGGGTTTAGTCCTTTTAGCTGTTGCCCTCTTTGTATTTAAAGTTGTGCGAGGCCTCTTTCCTGGTGGTATAGAGGCATTAACCATCAGCCCTGATTTGACTGGGTTCAAACAAGGGACCTGTAGCTGCCGGGCAGGTAGAGCAAGTGTGGTGCCAGAGACAGATGCTGGAGCAGGAGGTTGCTTATGCTGGACTACTGATGATGAAGCAGCTGGAGTCTGACCATTGTTCTGGCTAGAAATGGTAAGTGGAAGGCCCTGAGAGATGCTCTGATTGAGACTGCTGAGTGCACCTAAACTGTTGAGGGCCACATTAGTAGTTGGTTCTTCAGTGGTGGTGGGCTGGACAAGCTGGAGTGTACTCTGGCCAGCCTGGGAGCTGGATTTATCAGAGGTCTTCATGGGCTGCAAGGCAAACACCTGGCCGTTCACAGTGATAGTCTGTGGGCTTGGAGGAACAGGTGGGGAAGAGGAGGCCTGAGTGACCTGAAGGGGATGGTTCATATGAGGCTGAACAGGGCGTGGTAGAATGTGCACCAGCTGCTTTCCCCCAACACTCTGTATGGAAGTAGCAGGTGTTGAAGTGCTGGCTGTTGGTATTTGAGTAGAAACAACAGGTACTGCAGTGGGCACAGCAGCAGGCACCATGCCAACCTGAGGATTCTGAGGGGCAGGTGCAACTTGATTGGGTGCCTGGATGATTACAATATGCTGACACTGTGTCTGGTTGGTTATTTCCTCTCTCACAACTGACTGGGTTGGGCAAGAACTGGCCTGCTGCAGGATGACCACACTTGGGTTGTTGGTGTTCTGTGGTGCTGTTACACCCGAGACTGTCCCACCAGTTGTGTTGACCTGCAGCACCTGCATGGTCTGAAGGAGGGGCAGCACAGTGGCCTGTGGCTGGGGCACCAGGGCTGGCTGAGAAATGGGCTGAGGCTGAGATATGATGGCTGTCGGTGGATGGGAAACCAATGATGCTGGTTGAAGTACAGCAGGCTGGGGTTGCGATGGCACGACTGCAGGGTGGGCCACCACACCTGGTTGGGGTACTATGGCTGAATGGGAGAGAACAGCACAGTGTGGTTGGGGGGCTAGAACAGGCTGAGGCTGAGCCTGGTTCAGAATGGCTGGCCGTAGCTGGGGGGCTCTCTGAAAGGGCTGCGCTTGAATGTGGGCTGTAATGGGTGCTTGCTGTACAGGCACGTGTGGTTGCATTTGTATTTGAATGGGCTGAACAGAGGGTTTGTTGCCCATTGGGCACAGAGTTACCTGCTGGACAGCCTGGGTGGTATTGATGACCTCTGGTGTGGGGAGACTCTGACAAACTGGCTGCACTGTGTTCCCTGCCATCTGCAGTGTTGTCCAGGTAGTCTGTGTGCTGCCTGCAGCCCCAGCCCTAAGAAGGGCTTGGCTGTTGGGGACAGCAGTGTAACTTACAGTCCTAATAGCAGCGTCCTGTGTAACCCAAGAGCAAACCTCTGATGCTGCTGCTTTGGATGTGGCTATAGCCTGGGTGAGTGTGGTGAGATTGGACATGGGCTGAGCAGGGCTTTCAGTGGAGAGCTGCGAGGCTGAGGTGGCTGCTATGGTAAAGGTTGGGGCTGGGGTGGCAGGCTGCGCTTGTTGGGACAGAGCTGTGGTAGCTGCAGGGATCTGAAGGGTGATGTAAGACACAGAGGGTGGCAGACTGTTGGCTGCTGTCGGTGTTTCAACTACACACTGCTCTATCATTCTCAGGCCTGGTGTGGACTGGATGGGTGTGGCAGTCGACCCAGGGAGAAGTGCAGGGGTGGATGAGGAAGTATTAACTTGCAGCAGTGCTCCATTAACCCTCAACCTAGCAGTGACTTTAGGAGGCTGATGAATTAATGTTTCACAAGGTTGTTTTTCTGGGCTACTCTCCTTCCCTGCTGGGCACATCACATTGCCATTGGAATAAACGATGATCCCCTTTGGGAGTTGGTGAGTGGGGGTCACCTTTGCCACTTTGGCGCAATGCTGTTTGCCCTTCCAGTGAACTGTGGGGTCTTCTAGAATGTTGATATCATGGGCTTTGAGGAGCTCGATGTAGTGAGCACTCTCCCTCCTATGCTCCTCCATCTGACGACGCAGCCGACGAATCTCTTCCGCTGCACAGAGACCAAGCACACATATATAATCAGACAAGTGTTCTTAGTCTTACTGTACAATTCCAAGTGCACAAAATGTATAGTCACACTTTGATATTTTCAACTATAAGAAAATCAAGGTGTGCACTACTGCAAAACACATTTATGAGGTGTACTTATTTTTAAATTTTACCCTGGACTTTATCACCTCCTTCAAGAAGCAATGTATCATTTTGTTTCTTCAGTTCAGTGATGTAGCGAACAGCCTGGTCCAAGATCATGATCTTACTCTATAGATAAGTGGATAAAGGTTTAATATTAAAACACAACAACAGTTAACTGGCCTGTTCAAACACTAATTTGACCATAACTTGTTATTGAAAAGACAACACAATAATGCCAGCTTGTCTCTTACCTGTTTTAGTGCCTGGGAACAGGGCAGAAGATTACCAATGCGGTTAATTCCAGCATTAATCTTCTCTTTTCTGTGTCTCTCAACTATAGAGAAGAGACTAAACTTTAATGTTCAGTTACATTTATAGTTACCACCAAATAAAGGAACCCTCCACAATAATTATATGTTCACTATTAAGCACCAAGGTTTGACAAGAAGTATATCAGTATATATTATTTCACCTGCATTGTGGGATTCTTTGTTTTTCTTCTTTCTGCAAAATACAAATACATTACAAATATGTACTTATTGTGCCTCTACTGATAATTTGGTAACAATTATAAAGAGCAGATATCTCAAACATCCTTACTTGGGTTTACGACCGGGTGTCTGAGATTCAGTCATCTCTGGCATTATGTCCTTACAGTTATAAGGTACCAGTCAACAAATTAACAGCTGGACCTTAAATCCCTTCCGTGCCCATCCTGAAATGAACACATAAAACATCCAGTTGGACTTTTTAGATAAGTATAATGACACGACAACTGTATAACACCAAAGAGAGAAACAAATCAAATTAGATTTCAACTTAGATTTCAAATCAAAAGACATTGCTAAAATAGACTGAGCTTCTACAACTAGATGCTAACCTAGCTTCGCAGCTAACCAAGAACTCATTTAGCTACATGCATATTACAGCATAACTACAACATGTTTATCGAATTGCACTTGCAGCTGTGAGTCCTGGTTTACGTTGTTGGCATCAAATGATTTTCAGATTATTATCCCGTCACTTAACCAACAAAAAAACTAACGTAAGCAACCTGAACAATTACCTATTGGGCTAGCTTTCTGCTAGCTAGCTGGCTAATAGCTAGCTTACTTTACCGTTACGGACATAATTATTAAGCAAATTAATGTCAGATTTCTTCGCGTTCCTGGTGATAAAAGGCTTCTAATGGATGGTAGTTTCCACAAACCTCTAGCCTCGGCATTTTTGGGGACTGTCTGTCGCTGTAAATTATTTGAGATTAGAGGCTAACTGTTGGCTAGCAGAGCATTAAACTCAACTCATTACTCAAAACAATCCAGATACACCTAGCTTGTGCAGAAAGGGGAGGGCTCTGGTGGAGCTGACAGCCAATAGTATTCCAGATGTGGGAGGTTTCAGCCAATCACGAAGTATAAAAGGGCATCCAGGGACGAATGCACTTAGACATGTATGCTGTCCATTTTTCTATGCAATTTTAAATGAATTTCAATTATAATTCTATGCATTCAGCTAACAATTCACCAATGATAATAAAACAGAATAATAAAATTTGCAACACATTTACTGCAAATAGTAATCCTTTATTTAGACGTTAAAAAGTCTTACAATATAGAGCTCCAGAAAAGATAAAATTCTTCAAAGAAAGGAAAAAACATGCTTATACTACAGTAGAGAGGACACAACTCTCCTTGCATGCAGAGGGGACAGAGATTCCTCTGGGTAAAACACAGTTTAAGAGACCTTACCAAAACTTTAGCTGAGCTTCCAAACCTAATAGTGTTTGACAGAAGCTGAGGCAGGTAGTTAGAAAAGACAAATTCTGTAAGGTGTTTTAAGGTAAGATGTCTCAAAACACTTCCATGTGTTTAGACACACACATCCGCCCACACCTTCATTTTACTACTGAAAATAATGCCCATAACCAATCCCAAACAGCCAATCTTTTGTTATTCAAACATCCCACAAGATGTAGTGCACCTTTCTCAGAAACGCATTCAATATTTTGTTACTACTTTCATTCTTTGTTTTCACTCTTAGTAGTAAACCCAGGAGAACCTCTGAACCATTTGCCATTTTAATGTAAAAAAAAAAAAGTTGACGGGTAGTTAAATTAACAGGCTGGAAAATAAAGTTATTCAGAAAATATGAGTGATGACCTCGTTTTCCCACCACCTCAGAACAGTTCAGCTTTCTTAACATCAGAACCGAGGGATACATTTCTGCTTTTCCTCTCTGGACATGACATATGAACAAGCTGGTCAGACTTATTATTTCATAAATCCCAGGGTTCGGTGGTGAGGGAATAGAGTTGTGACCTTTCCATTTAACAACTCAAAGCATCATTCCAAGCTGACCAGCTGGTACTTACATGTGTCAATGATGGTCTTTCAAACACTTTTACAGCTTTAAACCAACTGTTTTCTTTTGCTCAACAGTATAGATACGTCCCCATTAGCCTTATAACCGCATAAAAACAACTCAAACACAAACAATATAATTTGCAATCACCACACCCTCCCCTAATTCTTAAACTTTCTGAAGTTGGCAACTTTGTCAATCGGAGCACTTTTGGATACTGAGCTTTTAGTCATTTTCAATTATCTGTATGAGGAGAGGGGAGCAGTAAAATATGCAAAAATCAAAGGGGACTCCTTTGCAAAATAAATGCAGCTTTTTTTGTACTTTAAATTTGTTTTCTCTTTTTAGCGTCCTTTGAAGAAAGTGTTTAATGTGTCGACCCTGGGGCATTTGTCACAGTTCTGTTTCTGTAGAGGCGGGCACATATGTGCTTTTTCCAATCGCTGTGCCTCTACTCTGCCTTCTGAAGCTCTCCGGTGGGCAGTGCGCATGGGCTGCGCAGACTCTTCTGCAACACATGGGCATCTGCGGGCTCTATCCTCTTGTAGTAATTCTTTTTTGTTTCAATGATCTCAAAGCCAAACTTCTGGTAAAAGTGAATGGCTGACTCGTTACTGATCTGCACATGACTGGGGAGAGGGAAAGAAGAAATTTAGTTAGGGGTAGAACAGTTTGAAGAATTGCTCAAAAGGTAACAATGGAATGAATTGATGTGTTTACACTATGGCAAAAGACTCGACCAGTTTAAGTAAAATTATCTAACTAATTTATACTGTTAATATGTGTTTGTAGAATCAGACAAAGTTGTAATCATATCTCCTCATACACCTTCTGCAATTGGACACTTACAGGTAAATGTTGTCAAAAGTGCCGTCCTTCTCACAGATGTTTAGCACATGATTCAGCATCTTTGTACCTGGAGAAAAAGACAAAGGCCAAGTTGGAAAAACAAACAAGATAACAAGGTGCACTGCAGTGTCTTTTAGAGATGCAGAAGTCCTTACCAATTCCAAGTCTACGATAGGGTGCTAGACAGCCAAGTGTCATGATGTACAGTCTCTTCTGGTTCTGAGAGTGGTCCACTCTACAGCACACAGCACCCACTGCAATGTCATTGAAGTATGCTGCAAGACAAAGTGGTAAGACTGAAACAGCACCAACAAACAGGAAATCCTTACTTTCTTCTAACTTAAGGAGTAATTATTGCTAGATGGGGGAACTGTAAAGGTTTTCATAACAATGTAAATTGACTAGGTCTATAATTGGCTGTGTATTGGTGTATTTTATCTACTTCATGTATGAAAACCAAGCTGTTTATAAATGCTTTTCCTCCATGAGGTTATTAAATCCCTTACATAACACTGACCAAGGACTGAATCCTGCAAGTGATTTCTCTTCCTAATCTTTTGCTGTCACGAGAGATGCATTTGCTGCATGCTTAAAAAAAAATGTTTTGAAGTTATTAGGGACTAAGTCACATGAGTGAGGTTTCTTACCTAGCTTTGCAAGCTCTCCAACTTCCAGTACATCTTTGTAAAACTTGTCGTTGTAGCTGACAGGGAAGATGACCTGGTTCAAGCGTTTCAGCTGCTTAATGTTGTGGGGCGTAACATCCCCCAGCTCGATCCGGCTACTGGAACAAGAGCAAAACGGTCAAATAGCTGACAGAGGGTACACTGTTATATTCAGGATAATTTGACTGAAATGCAATTGGTAACTTTGAGACTGCTGAGTGTTTGACATCTTTTTTTCCAAAACAACCACTTGAATGCAGTTACTTATTATTTAAGTTAATCAACAGAAACGTAAGTAATTTATACGACTGCTGAACATTACTGAGCTGCAGATGATTGGCTGGAGGATTGTTCATTTTATTATTTTTGAAGCTGCAGCCTCTAGGTAAAATTAATCCCCACGGCCCAATCAAGATGTGGTGGAAGCTGTGCCACAATGACATACAAATGTCACACAGCACAATGGGATGTCACACATCGTATGTCCTTGCCAGACACAATCCACTGTTTCAAAAAACATAAATACCTAGCCAATAATTTTGATATTCTTGCCTTATATTTACTAAGAAATTGATATGGTACCTGCTAAACTCAAGAGTCAAGAATACTTGGGAATATGTGTTACAGTGATTTAGTAAGTAATCCAAACATCTCTTCAGCTCTTATAGCTAGTTGAGTGGTTCACCGTGGTATTTATAGGATAGTACCCATCCAAAAGACAGCTGCTGGTCACGTGCTTTGTTTATCAAGATACAGTACCAGCAGCATCCGCCTAAACTTCAAACAGTCTCTGAAATCCTATCTGAACATTTGAACACAGTTGAGCGTTAATCGCTTGACGTCATCTGAGAAACCACACCGTAGACAAAAAGATGTTTCTACGTCAAGCATCACTTTGACATCACTGGAACAGACTCTGAAGTGGATGTCGGGTGTAACGTTATCACGGGGTTGACCAACATAGGCTCAGTGTGCCAGTAACTTGTCTAGTCAATTTCTTAACTGACTTGGCTACCTTACTGCAGCTTAAGCTCAGTTGAGCGCATTGTCGACTTCATTGCGAACATACACGTTACTTGAAATCTAGGTCTGCCTGTTGAAGCGGATTTACTGACTCAGCTTCCCAGTTAGCAGCTAGCTAGCTAGTTAGCTCAGCTTGTTAGCGACCTAATTGAACCGACAAGTGGCTTAAGTTAACTGGAATATCCGTGACGGAACTGTTTCGGTAACGGAGCTGTCGATGGTAATTTTTGTCCTACATATAACTTAAAGTAGCTTAGCAAGCTAGCTAGCCTAGCCGTCTCCTCCCCTCGTAGAAAAAAACAGACATGAAAAACTTTACTCGTGCTAAGCTACTTATTCGTGACTTAGAAGCTTACACTCACCCTTTCATTGTTAACAGATAATATCCCTTATATTCGACGAGGCTGAACTTTAGAGTTGTTTTGGGTAAAAAAGAGGGATTTTGACAGAGTTAGGGTCGGGGATGCTTCCCGTTTTACCCTCCACATGTAGCTAGCTAGTTGCGGTGGTTGCAGTTAGCTTAGCCGCCGAACTCCTTCCACGACTGTGTGGAGACTGTCAACCCTGACCCCCGCATGCGCATAAGCACTTCTGCAAATTGTTAGAAGGATATTGATACCCTGAGTTTTGGTCTTTCAGGATACTGTGCCAGTCAAGCAAGAGGTGAGCTTTCTTTAGCTGGTTACATTAAATATAATGCCTCTATGGTTACGTTACAACATACATGTTAAAACAACCATATTCATTTTGATAACCCCGTGTTTATGTTATAATACAATATGTGTTAACGCCAAATTTGAAAAATTAAGGTTAGATTTAGCTGGGCCATGGTTGGGATTAAACGAGACAGGATTTGCTATTACATCCATGGGGAATTGTCATGGATGTATTATTAACGCGATTTGTAGGAAACCTGAGAGGAAACACAGCCTGTGAGGCTATATTCAGGGCAAATTATGCCCTTTTAATATATTCATGTTCTACCGGTTTATATCCTTCCATAGACACAGTATAATAAAGGTTTATAAAAACCGTCTCTGGTACAACTACATTTTGAAGCTGTTTCAGTAGTTTTTTTATTTTGTTATGTTTAAAGGCAAATGCTTTTTAATACACTGTCACGAAAACCAAATTAAAAACATAAACCTTGTATTACATTCATAACCAAACCAATAACCAGACATAGCAAGAAACATAATAATCAATCAATAAATACAATTCATGGATATAGAACATTTATTACCTTTAACATCACCACATTTTAGATTATGTTGTGTGTGTGTGTGTGTGTGTGTGTGTGTGTGTGTGTG
>NC_045754.1:12362185-12364785 GCF_008692095.1 Etheostoma spectabile | reverse complement strand
TGTGTGTGTGTGTGTGTGTGAGTGAGTGTGTGTGTGAGAGAGAGAGAGATACTTATTTCTGATTCTAATTCGTGATAACGCCTCCATTTTGGCTCAAACTTTGCTGTAAAGATCTTCTGCACGTTAGAGATAGCAGCTCGCTCAGAATTAGAATCAGTACTTTATTTATCCCCGGGGTTATATTACAGTTGCACCCATCCTTGAATAGGAATACAGTTCATATATATATATTAGAAAAAATAAGAAATATGTATGTGAATATGTACAGTATACTGCAATATATAATAATAATATAAAGAAAAAATAGAAATACATAAAAAAAACATATGTATGACACAATTATCGTACATATGTTTTTATGTATTTCTTATTTCTTCTGTTTTCCTAGGATGGCAAAGACATGTCCCGCCCTACTCTGCAAGTCTCTGTCTCTGATTGGCTTACCATTACATTCTTACACTAACCCCAACCAATCCCACTCTTCTTGCCTAAATCTAACCAACCCAACCAGAACAGGCAACGAGTAATAGCCAATCAGAGAGAGAGAACCGGAGAGTAGGGTGGGTCATGCCTTCGCCATCCTAGGAATACAAATTTGGTGGATCCAAAATGGCGGCAGTCTCAGGGGCCAAGCAGTAAAACCAAGCAGCAGTGAATGAAGTCAGCTGATCTCTGTCTGCTGTCACGCACTACAGCACCCATCGTTTCTCTCTCGAGGCAAGACAGTAAACCACCTCTTCACAACCAGACGGTAACTATTATAGGTTTTGTGACCTGTGTTCTCGATATTTTAAACTGGCATTGGCTTTGTTGCGTGTTGATAATGTAATGTAGATAACCCGTTGCGTCAAAACGGTAGAACCAGCAATTTTCAGCCAGGCCGAGCAGTCTTGCTATCGTTTTCATAACACCGAATAACCTACGAAGCTACCTGCCGTTGTTTTCAGTACTAAAACAAAGTGGGATTGAGTGGAAATGACAGCCATAACTCATTGCAGATATGATGTATATGCCTGCATTGAGGCCAACTTTATACGTTATCATGTACAGGCCACCAGGCCATTGCCATTCCATTTTATCTTGTCATGTTATTTGGTTCTCCATTAAAACCGTATAATTTAGCTGCGATCAGCTACCTGCATTTAAAGAGTTTGCAATTAACATCAGTGTGTCAGGATGTCTTGCGTGATCGTCTCACTTACATGTAACATTTCTAAGCCTATTTGGCCGCAGACACCAATACATGCATCTTCTCAGTGTTGTTAACCCGCTTTAGAAAAAATACAGGTACAGTAAACTCTCTGCCTGGGTTACACGTCTCATAGTTGACTATTACCGACTTTTTTTTCTGTCTACTATCCATCACAAATTAGCCAATATAACATATGGGTCAGCAACATAATAATAAAAAGTACGATTATCTTTAGCATGCCTATTTTCTGTAGAGAACTGTAGTCAGAGGGAAGAATTTATCCAGTGTGTCCACACAGTCATAATTTGTACTTCCCAGTTTTGCACCATTCTAGTTTTCCACTTCCTTAAAGAGACTCATACAGGGAGGCCAGCCAGTCATGTGCCAGGATCATATGATCAAGTGCGGTGTCTGTTTTTTTTTTTTACAAGACAACGTGGCCTTAACTACTTGGAAGGAGGCTTGTAACAAATATTGTAATATTGTCATAACAGATTTTTTTTAAAGGTTTACATGTAAATCTAGTTTGATTTGTAGTATTTTAAGTATTCAAGCAGGTAGAGAATTGTCAGATCTTCTTTGAATTAATCATCAGAACAATACCTTCTCTTCCCAGTGTATGCAGCTATTTGGTGGCTCTTTAAAAAACATCAGTTGGCATTGATACGCAAGTCTGTAAATAGTTAAGGTTTGCTCAGTTTGTCTCTGAGATGGGGAACACAGAATTACCAATTGAAATCAAGCAAATCTTGGATGTCATTGGTCTTTTCTTCAGTGAAGCCTTTTTAGGTGTCATTCTTGTAATTCCTGCATTGGCCTGTTGGTGGAGCTGCTATTTTCCTGCAGAGATGGGTTAAGCAGCCTAGCGTAAACAGGAAGATCTGTGCATCAGTTGGAAGGACAAGAAAAGGGCATGGCTGTAGAGTACTCAATGTGTGATATGATTGTCTGATAGACAATGAGAAATACCAAATATAAATAGTATGAGCATGTTGACTGGATCTGCTGTGTGCGTGTGGAGCACACTTTGTATTGCGGATTCTCTGTAGTGTGTGCAGAGCATCTGCAGTCAGGGGTGGATTAATGTCACGACTGATGACAGCTTGTGTCTGTGTTACTCCACAGCAGATATGTGATGTGAAAATGGCTGAATATTAATAGTATGAGACAGAAACATTGATGCACCCCTGAGAGACGTTTGTCAGCCTGTACAAAGGAGCATGTTTACATACATGTACTGCCTGTACATATGCATGTGAAGAAAAAAACGAAGAACATCCTGCTCTGTAGCATTACCCTCTAATGTTACCCTAATGTGTCATGCTGACTGTACTAGTGCACCTGAAGTGAGTGCAGCCAAGCAGGATAAGGAGATGGGGGGGGAGGGGGGGGATTGCCCAGATCAGGC
>NC_045754.1:12353364-12362175 GCF_008692095.1 Etheostoma spectabile | reverse complement strand
TGAGAAATAAAAAGACGGTAGGTAAAACTACCAAGGTACCAGAACGGTGCCACTCAAATATTTTTTCTGCCTTTTGATAATGAATTTTTTTTTTCTGAATCTGTTGTGAAAAAAGCTATTTTTATGTTAAACATCATGCCGACAATGATGCAGAATGAAGAACTTTACTTTTACACAAATGTAATAACAAACTGTTTTATGTTTTGATTTGGCATCAAGATTTTAAGTCGGAAAATGGGAAAGACCCTGCTGCATACAGTGATTACTTTATATGACCAAATCTAGATTTAATTCTCTTCATATTAACCAGTTGAGTTCAGATAAGTAGCACTGTATGGTAACAGCAGTAATCATTCAAAGCACTCTTACTCACAGTTGCTTTATGACTGCTATTACAATTTCTTAGTAATTTAAATGTAGACAGAGGTTATTTTTGTAAGTGACATTACAGAGGAGAGGATGGCCTCCAGTCCTCCTCCAGTTAATTTTGCCCTCTCCTTTTCTGTTGCCTAATGTCGCCCTCTCATCATCCCTCTCTGCTCTCCTTCCAGTCAGACTAATAACCGGTGAAGATGGACATGTCCAAGCTGCCCAAGATCAGGGATGAGGAGAGGGAGAGCGAGTTTGGATTTGTTCATGGAGTCTCTGGACCAGGTTGGCCACCACAAGTGCATCAGTATCTAGTTCTTTCTTCACTTTGCTCTTATAACAACAGCATTACTGCAGAAGCCTTTAAAACAGAGGCAGGCTGCAGGCTCATCTTTACTACAATATTTGAGCTGAGATGGCAAGAAAAAAAAGGACAGACTTGTCTGCTGCTGCTTTTTGGCTTCACAGGGTTTGATTGTTTAATTTCTATTCAGTCTGATTGTTGACACTTGTTTGTTTGCACAGTGGTGACAGCTACGGCCATGGCAGGAGCAGCTATGTATGAGCTGGTTCGTGTCGGCCACAGTGAGCTGGTGGGAGAGATTATCAGGCTGGAGGGAGACATGGCCACCATCCAGGTCTACGAGGAGACATGTATCCTTTTGACCCTTCCCTGCCTTTACTTGATGTCACAGCTTTAATATGGTCCCATTGGATGCCTGCTATAAGATGTACTTTTATTTTTAGCCGTCAGGTTGAGTCAAAAATGACACAAGAAAGGAAAATGTAAGTTTCATATTCTGATATCTAATGGCTCTTTAAAGAATGAGATGGTACAAAATAGGAACATTTAATTGACAATATTTTGAATGCAATACAACAAATGTTCTTGTTAAAAATCGAAGTACATAATGAAGCAAATATCTTTATTCTAAAGTGACTAAGAAAGAAATGACAATAACCCTAAGATAAGGTCAGCAATTGTTCTGTCCCATAAACTGGGAGGAGGTAAACAAATGAATAGTTATACAGTTCCTGGTCTGTTTTAAATTGATTTTCTGATTTTCAGACTGACTAATGTTGGCGTCTTACACTTGAATGCATTGCAGTATGTGAAAGTTATTATTAGAAACAGTCCTACAGTCCCGTCCAAACGTTTTTCCTGAGCTTGAATCCAGCCGGCGTGTCTGTTGGAGATCCTGTGCTGCGGACAGGAAAACCTCTCTCTGTGGAGTTGGGTCCAGGAATCATGGGGTCCATCTTTGATGGTATCCAGCGACCACTTAAGGACATCAATGACATCACACAAAGCATCTACATCCCCAGAGGTGTGAACATCGGAGCCCTCAACCGAGACCTCAAGTGGGAGTTTTCTCCCGGCAAGAGCCTGCGGGTTTGTGTCTGTGCAGAGTTCAAACCTTCAGCTTGACATGTGTAAATGGTCAGAGGTCAACTTCCCTTTTTTATCACTGTTAGGTTGGCAGTCACATCACAGGAGGAGACATCTATGGCATGGTGTACGAGAACTCCCTCATCAAGCACAAGATCATGCTGCCTCCTAGAAACAGAGGCACCGTTACCTACGTGGCTCCGCCTGGAAACTACGACGTCTCCGTGAGTTTACCACACCTCCAGCCGCATCTATCCAGACTGTTAGATGTTGCTTTGTGTTGATTGTGTTTGTCTGCGTCAGGACGTGGTGATGGAACTGGAGTTTGAGGGGGTGAAGGAGAAGTTCACCATGGTGCAGGTGTGGCCGGTTCGACAAGTACGACCCGTCACAGAGAAGCTGCAGGCAAATCACCCGCTGCTGACAGGACAGAGAGTGTTGGACGCCCTTTTCCCGTAAGTCTCACAATCCTCCTTTTTTAACCTTTTCACTCCAGACGTGTTGAAATTGTTTTCCCCCATATGTACTCTTCCCTGTGTGAAGATGTGTGCAGGGAGGAACCACTGCCATCCCAGGAGCCTTTGGCTGTGGAAAGACTGTCATCTCTCAGTCCCTGTCCAAGTACTCCAACAGTGATGTCATTGTCTACGTAGGCTGCGGGGAGCGTGGTAACGAGATGTCAGAAGTACTGCGAGACTTCCCCGAGGTGGGTAGAGACAGCCGTGGCGTTGTATCCTAACTTGACTGGTGTTCAGAGGGACTGAAGGTGTTGTCTGATCAACAGCTGACCATGGAGGTGGACGGGAAGACGGAGAGCATCATGAAGAGAACAGCTCTGGTGGCTAACACCTCTAACATGCCTGTAGCTGCCAGAGAAGCCTCCATTTATACAGGTGTATACTCTTTGATCACTTATGTCAAAATAAAGAGTCGCATTCATGCTTGCATGTAGTCTCCCATTGCCAGACCTTCCCCCACAGCGCTGTGAAGGAGGGTCTGGCAAGTCCATACAGCATTCTGGGATTGGAGAAAATCGTGCCCTGGTTTATTGGAAAAAATTTAATTTTAGTCTTGCGAGAGAAAACTCAGATTGGACAGATAGTCTAGCTAGCTGTCTCAATGTACTCTGCAGCGATCTGAGGACCAGTTAACCATAGTCCTCATAAATCCACCAGAGTTTAAACACAAAGAAAGCAGAAGGTGATGGATAACGGCTTAAAAGACCTTCATCCAGCGCCGGAGAGATCTCGGAAGTGGAACATCGTGAATATAGACTAGCTTGCATGTAGATTAAAACACACGATGAATGCCTACTTACTCAGTCTGTTTTGCAGGAATCACGCTGTCTGAGTACTTCAGAGACATGGGATACAACGTGAGCATGATGGCCGACTCAACCTCCCGTTGGGCCGAGGCTCTCAGGGAGATTTCTGGCCGTCTGGCTGAGATGCCTGCTGGTAAGTTTGGAATCTTCTGGAGATATTAATAGGAGCTAAAAGAAGAGAATTCAGGCTTCTTTCATGGAGAACATAGTTTTTTGGACTGTTTGTCAAACAAAACAAGTAATTTGAAGACGCTACAAAGGGCTTTGGAAACTTATGATGGATATTTGTCATATATTTAGAGTGTGCAGTGTATAGACTTAACCATGAATCAATAAAATAATCTATGGATTTATCAATATTAAAAATAGTATCCAACTGGGCTGTAGTTGCAGTGCAATTAAAATGTATACTAAAAAGCACAGTACTCGGGGCGGGCTCTTGCTCACTCAGTAAGAGGCGTGTGCCCCATGTAGGCTGAGTCTGGCCCGGGTTCGAATCCCACCTGCGGCCCTTTGCTGCGTGTCACTCCTTCTCTTTCTCTACCCCCTTTCCTGTCTATCTACTGTCACTATCAAATAAAGGGAAAAGCCCCAAAAAATAATCCTAAAAAAAAAGCACAGTACTCAGTGTCTGAGGTTAAAATGACAACTTGATTTAGTAGTCTGGGTCATTGATGCTTCTGCCTTCTTCTAAATCGTAAAAGCAAAGTAAGTGAATTGGTGCGCAGATGTGAAGACAATCTTTAAACTAAATACACCACCTGGCACATAGTTTCATTTTTTATTCTTAAATTCCACTCTACAGTAGTTGGAGCTAGTGCCTCTTTGTTTTGTGGTTCAACTCTTTTACTTTATATTTTGTGTAGTCCTGTTTACCTAGTAGAAAGCATAAAGCCTGTCACCTGTGTACAAAAAGTATTTTCTGTATCTGCCCGCAGACAGTGGTTATCCTGCCTACCTGGGCGCCCGTCTCGCCTCCTTCTATGAGCGTGCTGGAAGGGTGAAGTGTCTGGGCAACCCCGAGAGGGAGGGCAGCGTCAGTATTGTCGGAGCGTGAGTACAGCTTTATTCCACTAGAGGGAGACGTTACCCAGCACATCTTGTATGGACTATAACTAACTTAAATTAAATGGTCTGTTCTTTGTTCAGTGTATCACCCCCTGGTGGTGATTTCTCAGACCCTGTCACTTCAGCCACCCTTGGTATTGTACAGGTAAATGATCAAATTCAGCTCCTATCACCACTCTGATTAAGCTTTGTTGATTTAAAGGTGCTCCGTTCTTTATTTTATTATGCTGTGGTTATTTCCTCTGACAGGTGTTCTGGGGTCTGGATAAGAAGCTGGCTCAGAGGAAGCACTTTCCCTCAGTGAACTGGCTGATCAGCTACAGCAAATACACTCGTGCTCTGGATGAGTATTATGACAAGCATTTCCCCGAGTTTGTGCCCCTCCGTACCAAGGCCAAGGAGATCCTGCAGGAGGAGGAGGACCTGGCTGAGATTGTGCAGCTTGTCGGAAAGGTAATTCAGCATAAAGTCAGCGGCATCTTGATCTTTGGATGAACTCTCCTTTCCCTGTATGTAGCTTCAAAGTCCAAAATGCATTGATTTTTGATTTATTTAATTGTATCAAAAATGCACATGAAAATACAATCAAGGATAAAAACACAATACAGTCCAGGACTTATTTTCCATTGTGGTCCATTGAAATGCATATATATTTATTCCAAATCTTCTTGGTTCAATACATTTTTCAATAATTTTTTTTTTTTGACAGGCATCACTGGCAGAAACAGATAAAATCACCCTGGAGGTGGCCAAACTGATCAAAGATGACTTCCTGCAGCAGAACGGTTACACGCCTTATGACAGGTAACATCATACTCTCACTCACTTCAATCAATGAGTTCAAATAGATGTTGGACACCCTGGAGAGAAAGTGAGATGAAACTCCATTGTTGCATGTTTTCTGTGCACGTAAATCTCACTGGTAACTTATCAATCATACTTTTCTTGTGTCCATCTCCTCAGATTCTGTCCCTTCTATAAGACAGTGGGCATCCTCTCCAACATGATCTCTTTCTACGACATGGCGAGGCACGCAGTGGAGACCACAGCTCAGAGCGACAACAAGATCACTTGGGCCATGATCAAGGAGCACATGGGAGAAATCCTTTACAGGATCAGCTCAATGAAATTCAAGTGTGTGTGTGTGTGTGTGGGTGTGTGTGTGTGTGTTGTGTGTGTGTGTGTGTGTGTGGTGTGTGTGTGTGTGTGTGTGTGTGTGTGGTGTGTGTGTGTGTGTGTGTGTGTGTGTGTGTGTGTGTGTGTGTGTGTGTGTGTGTGTGTGTGTGTGTGTGTTCTCTGGTAATTCTAAGTTCATAGACATAGCAAAACATTTTTTCAGACTTTTTACTTGCTATTTCTTGTAAACTATGGAATGGTTTTCAAGCTCTAAAACTCACAATCAAAAGAAATCGGAAGATAAATCAAAACCAAAACCAAGAATCAAAGTTGATCAGCAGTTTTTGATTTGACTTTTGCCTTATCAACAGTGCAGTATTTGTTTGAAATGTGTGGCAGCAGGTCTGGATTTACATCAGATAAAGAGTCTCTCTGCTGATTCTTGACAGGATTATGCAATACACTGAGGACATTGAGACAATCACAGTAAGAAAGTAGAAAGTTGAATTGCTTTATATCTGATGCGAGGACCCCCACCCATCGGGGTTTCTTTTGATGTTTCAGACCTGGAAAGAGGTAGCATGAAAACATTGTTACAACAATAATGCAAACAGAATGGGCGATTTTAGACCCCTTTTAGGCCCCTTTTTAAATTGCATCCTAGCCATCCTTAAAATTGTATAATTTTTTTTTTTTTAATCAATTGTAGTGCTTCAAGTGAGTGTTTGTGAACAAACAGTTACCATCAACAGAAACGTAGTTTTGGCCAATCGGAGGTGGTTGTGCCAGACTCCCGCCTTTGGCTGAGTCTCTATCTGATCTGCCAGAGGGAGAGGAGGAGTGCGGTTGTGAAGTTTAACGTTTTGTAGTTCCCAGGGAAGAAGTTGGTAATTACATGACACAGATTTGAACCCAAATTGAAAACATAAGCAACTGCAATTGCTGAATGTTAGAACAATGTGTCAAATTGGTCGTTATTACTGTGACTTTATAAAGTGTCAGGTTTAGTTCCATCATAGTGTCAAAAAACTTTAGCTGACTTTGTTCAGTAGCTTTTTTTTTGGGGTGGGGACACTTTTGCAAGGCACTGTATTCGTGTCACATTACCATTAGGGGCTGAGCCCCCCTAAAGGTCTGATAAACAATAGATTTTATCAACCAAAAGCTCTGACAATTTTGTCAATAAGTCTGATCATCGTTCCAGCAGAAAAAGGGGCTGTGTATTTGAAAGAGCTATTTTTGGAATGACATCTGTAGGCACAGTGAGGATGACGACCAAAGCTTAAGCACAACATCTGCCTAGGCCTCCTGTTTTCTGTTCACATCGTAAGACTGTATTTCTTTGTTGGCACAGGACCCGGTGAAGGAAGGCGAGGCTAAGATCAAGGCTGAATATGCTCAGCTGGTGGAGGACATGCAGAACGCCTTCCGTACATTGGAAGAATAAGCTTCCACCTCTCACGTTTGCAGTTTTCATCTGACCCCTCCACTGCAGAATCACATTCCACCTCCTCCCATCCCCAGAACCCGCGTGCTCCCCTGTGCTCCTTTTGTGAGTGATTGTGTGAGTGTGTGTTCGCGCAATTTCATGTGGAGGGGAAAGAGAAAGATGTACTGTATTCATTTATTTTGTTGCCTCCATATCGGTGACTCTGGATCCTCTGCATGGTCGTTGAACTTTGGCGGCGTGTGTGCGCGTGTGTGTGTGTGTGTGTGTGTGTGGGTGTTTGTGTGTGTGGATTTAGTGTATGTACGAAAGAGGGATCTCTTCCACCCCGTTTCTTCCTTTCTCTGTTTACATGATTTCTTTGTGTATCCGTGTTGCTCTTTCTGAAGATGATTGTTTGGTTGATGTATTGTAATTCATAAACCATCTGTACAGAAGAGTATTGAATATAAATTTAATAAGATCAGCATATTTATTGCCAGCATTTTGATGTGAAGACGTTGTCGTTCTTTTCATTTTGTTTTTATGGTTGTTTCCCGCCTTGCAGTGTTGTGTACTTTGCTGTGTGAATGTGTAAAGAGTTGAAGCTCTGCTGTCCATTACGTTCATCGTGTTACTCCCAAAGAATTAAAACATGGAGATAAAGAACAACATTGTGTTTGTTTGTTTGTCTGACGTCGTAGTTTCTGATAATGCTGTCAGAGCAGCTGAACTGGTCTCTCTGCATGTCACTCATTCTCTCCTGCACCCTGCCCTTAGGTTGCGTTATTAGAAGTTTTTTTTTTTTTTCAAAGGTCAGAGCTAAACTCGGTGATTGCAATTAATGACAAGTCATAAATAAATAAATAAATAAAATGTATAAAAATAAATACAAATTGTGTAAAAAAACAACAACAGACGTTTAGCCTACTTCATAATACAGTAGCTTGATCACCTGAATACTTGGGATTCAAAAGTACTTGGCTGGAAGTGGAATCAACTCCTAATTAAATAAAGGGCGAGGTCATTTTGGAGCCATTAACTAGTTCTGTGAAGACCAATGAGCGTCACCGATGAGATGACGACTCCCTAAAGGTATGTTGCCCTGGCCGGATGAGATGCACCTGCAACAACAGAGCACTTAACACTAAACCGATCAGCAGAGCTTCAGAGCTCTGTGGGACAAACTGCCGATTTTTTTTTTATAAACTTGGTCGCACTACAACAGAAAGACATCCTGGGTCCACTCCGTGCCGGGTAAGTGCCCGCAACAGTTTAGTTTCAGGTAACCCGTGTGTGCTGAGACATGTTAGTTTCAGCACGCCTGTCTGCCAGCCTGCGCCTTCATGGCGCTGCGCACAAGTGTCTAGACACGTTTGTCAGCTTTGCAGATCGGATCAAACTTTTAATCATCTTTGTTTTGTTTGTCAAGACGTGACTAGATAATAAAGATAGTTCCCATCGGCCGCCACAATCTAACGTAACACATAAGGAGTTTGGAAGTGTATAATGTGGTGGCATTGGGTCGCTTGGGTCTTTTTCTACCTTTTATGACATACATCCATTACTTTTGCATTTAACAAAAGAGTCCCAAGTGCTGCAACGGGTTCTGCTTATTGACATAATTACGCTTCCTTCAGCTTGAGCCTTCTAGGCAAACCAGTTCTGTTGCAATGATAATGACTTGCCCTGTGGTGCTGCTGGAGATCTTTGTTTCCTAACATATACCAACGAGTTTCAGCTCATTTTCCCTCCAGTCACTCCTTATGACACTGCTGGGGAGATCGAAATTTGCAGGGTTAAAGAAGTTTCACAGAAGCACATCTCTTTTTTTTTTTTTATTCGAGCAGCGTCGCAGAGCAGATGGACCAGGTATCCAACCGGTCAGGAGTGGGCAGTGATTATATAACAGATGAGTCAGCATCTGTCAGGTGGAGCTCTGATGAAGAAGAGGTAAAAAACAAAACAACCTAAAGCTGCTGCTTGTATGACATTCAGACCTTCATATAATTAACTTCATCATGCACGTGTAGTATAATTTATAATAAACTATGACATTGAACTCTTGTGGGTCAGATTCTCTCTCTCTCTCTCTCTCTCTCTCTCTCTCTCTCTCTC
>NC_045754.1:12351075-12353354 GCF_008692095.1 Etheostoma spectabile | reverse complement strand
CTCTCTCTCTCTCTCTCTCTCTCTCTCTCTCTCTCTCTCTCTCATATAAACGCATACCGACCGCATCAGTGTCAAAAGATGTCAGAATTAGGGCTTTACAATTAATTTTGTCCAAATCACAATATGGACTATAGTGCAATATCCAAATCACAGGGTATTTGATAATGGCAAAATATGTGTCAAACCCTTCTGAATTTAGTGTTGTGGCACTGCACAGATGTCCCGGGCCTAACAATCGTATCCTGAAGACCAAAGAAAAAAATCTGTTTGGTACAGATCCTCACTAAAATAACCCTATAATCCTTTTAATTTCTTTCATTGTTAATTTTCAATTAAATGAGCGATACAAAAACGATCGTTCCCTCCAATATTGTAAATCATATTACAATATCAGTCAAAATGTTCACAATTAAATGTTTTCCTCATATTGTGCAGCCCTGGTCAGAATGATGGGTGGTGGGTGAGCGATGACTTGAACCGACTAATCTCCAGTTCCAAGTCCCTGCAGACTACAGCATCATTTCCCCATGCTTCATCTCACACACATGGGATTGTTGTTGCCTCACTGATTCAAAGCCCAAAATGCTAATTTTAATAATAATAATGCTGTTTATCATCTGCTAAAACTCACAGGAGATGTTACTCATTTGTCAATCTTATTGTCTTTCTACCTCCTTTTTAATTTCTGGTCAGAATCAAACGCCGCTTATCGTTTGTTCTTGATTCCTTTACACGAGGACTAATTCATGTCTCAGTATTTGTACTGTTCCTATCTTCTCCACCAGAGCTCCGAGCCTCAGGGACAGTGTCTCGCGGCACCTCAAGCTCCTCTGCCGACCTACAAACAGAGGTTGGAGGATTTTAGGAAGTTGTTCAAAGAACTGCCAGAGTCAGAGAGACTCATAGTGGGTGAGCTACAAAGACTGCTTCTCATATTATTGATAGTGTTCGTCCATGATCCAAAGATTGTTTTTTTTATTAGAGTTGATTATATTCTTTGCTGAGATTCAGTATAATTTTAACATTTTTTATTTATATTATTATTTAGTAAAGTGGAAATGCCTCTGAAAAAAATATTTAGACTAACAAATGAAGGCACTGAAAGAAATCCTTACAGGGTGATTCAAATCCAAGACTGTGTCATAGCTACACTGTTAATTAAATTAAATGGAAAATGATCATGTTTAGTCACATGAACATGTACTGTAACTCGACATGACACAGATAGCGTCATTGGAAACCACAACTTAACAAGAATTTTAAGATAAATTAAAAATTTTTAGAGATTCTATTCAGCCCAAAATTATTTGTTCTAGGTGATGGGTCAATCACTCAAAGACAGATTATTTTAAAAGGATGGAAGAATGAAGGGGTGCCTTCAATCCAGTAGCTGGCTTGTGAGATGGCTAGGGTGGCGGTGTTTGAAAAAATGTAATTTAAACGGTTTGCCAGAATGGATATCCTTACTAGTAAGTACCTGAGCTTTCTGGAGGGCTCTTAAGAAGCTTTGTGCTGAGGAGAGAGACATGTATAATGGTGTTGAGATTTATACATATGTTTATACGGTTTATTTTCTGTGTTCATGGAGGGGTGTGCGAGTTGTATGTTTTGTGTATTGGTTATTAAAAAAAAAAAAAATTGTTAATCACAAAATTCTTTAAAACTAAAGCTCAGTTTTATCTAGATAACAAAACTGAATTGTACATGAGAGAAGGTAAATCACACTGTGGTTCCCACAACATTTTAATACAGTGACCTGTTTTATAAATATACTGTAGTGTCAGAGATCACCCCAGGCTCATTTGGAAGGATGGTTTGTCTGCAATATATATATTTTTTTTCTCAGACTACCCATGTGCCCTCCAGCGGGACATCCTCCTTCAGGGACGCCTCTACCTCACAGAGAACTGGCTCTGTTTCTACAGCAATGTGTTTCGAGGAACGAAGGTAATGAGAGAGTGGAGGAGGATGTACAGCCTAGAAGCACACTGTTTACATTAATGTGTCTGCAAATGTGTGGATAAAGAACCAGCCAAGCTACAACACTAAAAATAACCCTTAACAATTAGGGCGGCCGTATGATAATACAACAATGCTGTAAGATCACGCCTCTTGGTAGTTGCCAAAAGATGTCATCACAAAAATAACTCCTGAAGTGAGGAGGATCTATCTGAGGATTTAATGGTATCCAAGGGTGGATTTTCTTTTTGTTCTTTTGCATTATTTGATTAGCATGTGTGCACTAACTACTGTAACCTTTTTTCACCTTTAAAAAAAAA
>NC_045754.1:12332343-12351065 GCF_008692095.1 Etheostoma spectabile | reverse complement strand
AAAAAAAAAAAACATAGATTACCCTGACTCTGAAAGACGTCATTACTATGACGAGAGAGAAAACGGCTCGTCTGATTCCAAATGCCATCCAGGTCTGCACGAGCACTGAGAAGGTAAAATGTGTTGGAAGAGAGCAGAGTTTATTTTACATTCAATTAAAATATAATTGATTACTGCATAGCTCTCTTTAAATTTTCACCTGCAGTTCTTCTTCACTTCCTTCTCGGCAAGAGAGAAAAGTTACCAGGGTGTTTTCCGCATGTGGCAAAACACACTATTGGACAAGGTATGGCCCTCCTCCACTTATCTGCTGTTACCTTCTACAATCTCCTCATACAGACACTCATCAGTGCAATGTTCAAACTCCATGTGGAGGGAGTAACAACTGCTCATGCAGATCCAACAATAGTCCCAGTTTTATACCTAGTCACTTGTATCACAAACACTGTAAACACACACGTGTACAATTAGTTTCCAGCTGTGACTAAATGTCTCCCAGAGCACCAAACTTTGCCCCATTTTGCAGCACTGATCTCAGCAGTCCAGAGTACATACTGCTCTGTCTTTCTGAGCTTATCAGTGTTGTTCCGCTATCGCATGCAGGCTAAAGATTTGCACTCAGCAGCACAGCAGTGTTTGCATTATACTATATTACATTATATTATATACCTGTAGCTGACGCTTTTATCCAAAGTGTCTCGTTTTTTAATTGTTCCAATACTGAGGCAGGGGCGTCGGACTGAGGGGGGGGGGGCTGAGTTTCCAGGGCCCTCATGTGGGGAGGGCCCAAGAATATGCTAGAATGAATAGCTGTGGATAAGGGGAGGGGCCCATAGATAATACCTTTCTACAGGGCCCAGAATTGTCTGCTACGCCCCTGTACTGAGGTACTGTGTTTTAGAAAAATTTTCCCAGATGCATGTGAGGAGTTTAAAAGTAAACCCACTACAGCCACCTTGCTGCGTTCACCCAACACTTTGCCCAAGAATAGCATTTTAGTCTGGGATAGGTGGACTCTGTCATTAACACTGAAAACTACGACATAGAGAGGTAATGACATGAACACATTGCATGGCCATTGTGACAAAATATAGTATCAAAAACGGGGTTTGATTTCATGAAAATCTTTAAGATTACAATTTAACAATGAGTTAAAAGGGTCAATTGATGTGTAGCCTACAGGCACCATGGCAGCCTACCCCCGCGGGGGTGAGAGTCTGCTGGGATCTCTGGAGCACAAACACCTGTATAAAATCATCCCCGTCAACAGTTCATTGACCTCTGGCGCGTCAGATGCTTTGTTAATAGGCTACAGTCGTGGCCATGACAGCTTATATACATCTACTAGCTGAAACTATCAACGGAATCACGTCATGACAAAGGTGTTTGTCCGGCCGCCTGAACCGTCAATGGTCAATCGGCATCTGAACTGACAACAGGCTTTTACTTACGTTTTTTCACGGTGTAAATGTGGGCGGCGCGTCTTTACGCCCCCGAACTCGCTCACATCTACTAGGACTTCCTGAATGTGCGTCCAGGTTACAGATCACTGTCAGTTAAAACTCACCGCTGCGGAGAAATGCCCTCTGATAAGTAAGTAAAATCTGTGTAAATGGATCTTTTTTTTATTTGTTTTCGTTTTAGATGCGCTTAACTATATGTGCTTCCAATATGTCGAAACATGTTTATTTCCCGTCGGAATGAACAAGCCTACAAAAAGACAGACTAGGTTTATGTTATCAGTCCGCCATATGGAAACGCGCATCTTGGTTTTTGTAATTTTCTAAAACCTTCTGTTGGTTGTCAACACAAAAAGATAAGATGACTATCCCAGCGGTCGAGGGAGAAGGTAAGGTAAGGGGTTGTTTGTCACCCATGGAGATAGGACTGTTACTAACACTGCATGGAGACTAAATGTTTGAGGTTACCAACTACTTCAAACTCTGAGTCAACATGAGTTTATATGGGTTCTATCTGTCAAAGCAGAGTCCTTATTGTGCAAGAGGAAGAGAGAGAGCCTCGCTACGGAGCTAGTTTCCCAACAAGCCTTTGCTCTCCATATTTCCATGTTTTTGTGACCTCTTTTTATTCCCACTTTCAGCCTCTGACTCGCTCTGAGTTGTGGCAGATAATTAAACAGCATTATGGGCACCTGGGCCTGAGCCATGAAGACATGGAGAGCTTAAAGTTTTCAGCGGATTCAAGCATGCAGACCAGGTAAGCCCACTCCCAGCTGTACGACCATCCTCGTATCCAAAATAAATGTGCTGTAATTTAATACCACCTGACTCTCTGTCTGTCCGCAGCCTGACAGCGAGGCCTGGTGGCGATGACGGTCTATGGAGGCTCGAACGCCCTCCTTCCCTTCGCCTCCCTGGGATGGAGGGCGGGCCTTTAGAGACCTCCACTCCTCAAGGGGAGGACTTTCCTTCCCTTCTTGGCTCACAGAACTCTCCCAACATGGTATACACATGTTTTTGTTGTTGTGTGATCTGTGCATATCTGAATCTTTTCACACCTCATTGTTTTGTCTCCCCCTCCTGCAGGAAGACTCTCGCAGCACCCCATCACAGCGGCGCAGCCCTGCTCCCTCGCTGGACCGCCTTGCCCCAGAAAAGGTCTCCAAACACTCCTCGCTTTCTCTCGACATGAACGCCAACAAGAACACGTCAGAGCCGAGCGGTTCAGAAAGCATCGAGGACGGTAAATCAGAGGAGGCACTGGAGGTTGCTTGAGCTTATGTTTTGTATTTTTGTGGTTTAATATTTACCTCCTATTTATCTCTAAACCTATTGCTCCACCAGTGGAGGAGCGAGTGGGTTTGTCCGAGGTGCATGGTCGACTTTATCTGAACAAGGTGTTCCACATCAGTGCCAGCAAGATGTTTGAGCTGCTCTTCACCGACTCCAGCTTCATCCGCAGGTTCATGAACATCAGGAAGACAACCAGTAAGTTTAAAAAAAAAAACATTCATCTGTTGCTTCTTATGTTTGTAACAATGTTAATCTGTATGATCCCTGATAAAATAAATTAATACAATTTTATATGCAGTCATTCCTGAACCTATTTATCTAATAATTAATAAAAACGTTCACGTGAAATATTACAGTTGTCCTTTTTGTTATCAGACGCCAGCTTTACTTCTTGGCAAAAAGATGCTTTGGGGAACATGAAGAGGAGTCTGAACTACACGATTTCCATCAGCAACCCTCTGATTGGCAAGTTATCCACTGCTACAGAGAACCAGGTGTGTGTGCGTGCGTGCGTGTGTGTGCGTGTGTGTGTGGGTCTAAATGGTTGCGTTACTGTGCATTTGTTCTCTAATTTATGTTACAGATACTGCACAAAGAATCCAGAGAAGGTCAATATTACCTCATAGACTCCGAGGTGTACACTCACGACGTTCCCTATCACGATTACTTCTACACTCAAAACCGATACTACATTATAGGTAACTCGAAGCGGAAGTGTCGACTAAGGTAAGGGATTACAATTATATCAGTTTGGCTTATAAAACAAATATTAAGTGACTGCCATTAAAAAATCTTTGTTGGGCTGCCAGGGTCTATACAGATGTGAAATACAAGAAGCAGCCATGGGGCCTGGTCAAGTCCTTCATCACCAAAAACTCCTGGAGCGGCATAGAAGAAAATTTTAGACAGCTTGGTAAGAAGAAAGCTGTGTTCGCACAGTTTGGAGGCAGACAAGAGCACCTTCCTGTTATTTTTTTCTTTAGCTTGTGGTTTAATTTATCTCTGATCTGATGGGAACGGTTTCCTCCAACACACATCAGGCTGTACATCAGTGTATCCTGTCACAGCTGCATTTGCAAGGAAGGAGAAAGGGACTATAATAAACAATCTGGCCGGCATCAGTTATCAGCCTTTTTAAGTTTAGATGGTTTATTTTCTATTTTGCACAATTTTTAAAATGACAAACATAACCTAGTGTACAGTGCATGGAAAGGGCAGAAAACCCAATGGGCTTCTTTGAAGCCTCCCTAATTTTATTTTGTTATTGTTGTTGCAATTTCACTATTTCAAACATACAATTAACATACAGAAAATATTGACTAGAAAATAATGTTGAAAAGTAATGAAGTGCACTGAGCTTGAGCAGGAAACCTTCATACATTTTTTCTGAAAAGGTTTCTTGTTGTTTAGTTACCTATTGAGCAGACAAGCTTTCCCGCTGTAGAACTTAATGTAATACTTGAATCAATTATTGTCTAAATACACGGACACTTTCAGGACAGTGTTTTTTACTGTCTTATCCCCTCTCATTCTGCCCCATATATGACTCTTTGTGGCACTGTGATGACTCTGTACAGAAGCAGAACTGCTGGAGGAGGAAGCGGAGATTAATCAAGCAGGTGGAGACGGTGGAAAGATGGGTGGGCTTCGGAGGAGGAGGCGGACTTATAGCCGGACTATGCCAGAGCACATGAAGCCCAACAAGCAGTACGGGCAAGACCCCGAACAGCACAGAGATGGCAACATGGGTATATGACGTTATGCTGTATATAATGGCATGAAAGGAAGGAGTAGATTTGTGGTCTGTCGGTTAAATGTAAAGCTACAGCCAGGAGACAGTTAGCTTAGCATAAAGGTTGGTAGCATGGGGAAATGACCCCACTTAAGCTCAGTAATTAACTAGATATATTCCGTTTGTATAAAGATTATAAGTTGTCTTTAAAGGTTTTTTTCCCCTCCAACCTTTATGCTAAGCTAAACTAAGCAACTCCTGTCAACAGCTTTATATTTAAAGAACAGATTAGAGTGTATCAAACTTCTCATTTAACTTCTGTATGCATATTTTGGGCTAAAATGTTTTTAAGGCTGCATGGTTGTGAACAATTTACTTTTTTTTCTTTTTTTTTTTCTTCAAATAACTTAAGTATTAAGTGATGCCAAAAGTGTTTGCATAAGCTGTTAGTCTAGAATTTTCCTTTAACGTAGCAAGCTTGTACATTTTAAACCTTGTTACACATTTAAAAAACGACTTAATCAAAACATTTAAATGGAGACTGTAGTGCATCAAACATCCAATTGCTCTTCACTCTGAGAATTTCTTGCTGCAGCAGCAACTGAGACAGAAGCATGGACAAAGTCTTAAAATCTAATGTCTATTGTGCAAACTGTATGGCAGACAATAGCCACTACTGTATAGATGAGTGGAGTTATGTTACTGTCTCATTGGGGTGCACCCTAGACAAACCCATAAAACGTCAGCAATTATATCTCAGGCCATTGCAAAATGTTGCACATCATTGGGAGGAAATACCTTGTAAATGTTGCTAAACAGTGTAAAACTTCACATTGACTGCAACCCAGGTTTTTTAAACGGCTGCAGTTTTTAAAAACTATAATTTGTTGATCCGTCCTGTGTTTCAGGCCCCATAGAAATGAACGGCCCGCACAGATGGAACACCACGACAATAATAGCTGGGATGAGTGTGATGTAAGTTAACCCAGAAACACTCTGTAAAACTGTGGGTGTGTGGTCAGTTCTGCCACCTTTCAACTTTTTGTCTCTCTTGTGTCACTGTGTGCACCACTGGTCAAAACAAACTTAGTGCTTTTTGTCTCTTTCAGTTTGCTTATTCTGACGGTGATGAATCTGGGTCTGTTTTTGAAATTGTGGGCCATGGAGGATGTAGCCCACCGCATGTACCTGAGCACAAAGCATCGGCTGAAGGAGCAAAGTGAAGCTAGGTCAGATAACTTTCTGTTCCTTTGCAATGTGCATATTTCTTTGTATTTTCCCCCTTGATTAATCAGCTCTCATCTGTCACTAAGCAAAAGTGTTGGTGTGGGTGGAGAGGAGGACGGGGTTAGTTTTTCTTTTGTCAGTGGCGAATAAATAGCCCTCGTACAGAACTGATGTTTTAATGACTCAATCTGCCCAAGTATAAGTGACATATAAGTGCATTTAATCTGTGCTCCTCCACCCTTACCCCTCTTCTTAAATGTCCTTCAATTAGTTTCTGCTTCTGTTTTTGTCTTCTGATGCCTTTTTATGTAGCAAATGTGAATATAGTATTTTGCACATAAGAATAATCACTTTTCTTTGTGTTGTTCGGCAGCTTGACCTCTGAATATGGGCCCAAACAGAGACTAGGGTTAAGAGAGGATGCAGAACTGTTAAAAACTGTACTGCAGGACTCCATCAACCTTTTAGAACAGGTAGGACAAGCTGGGTATGCACTACATAATAAAGAATATTATTTTAGCTCCTATGTGGCCATGCTTGTGAAGATTCCACAATGCTTTGTGCAAAGTAGAGGAATTCATTAGACTTTCATAGCTGTCTTGGAACTCAACTTTTAAAACCTAAAGCAGGTGTTCTAGCTGCTGAGTTGTTCTTTGTCTCCTCATAGCTCCGCAGCTCTCTGGTGGTGCTGCAGCAGAACTTTGCTATGGCCAATCGCACAGCAGAACCACAGTGATGCTAGACACAGGGCGACTACAGAGGGCCTGTCCCAGCCCTGTGCAGGAACAAAAAACTGCAGTAGTGAACTGCCTCTGAGGAAATCCCGGGAGGCAGTGACGTTGCCGTGACGATGTCTCCAGACCCGTGACATGCCATGTGTTGCCAGGGGATGTCCCAAACCCTATGCCGGGGCATCAGGTGCAGGGATTTTTATTTATTTATTTTTAAAGCTGTGTATTGACTACTGCGAGGACAACGTTGCATCAGAGTCAGAGACATGTAGAGCAGCAGGTTTAGATTTCTGTAGGGTGCTATTGTCAGCTCACTTTGCTCGCTACTTTTTCACTCTTTCCTTTTTAATTGGATTTCAGAGCCTCATGCCACACCAAGTGAGCTATTGGAAATGCTTTTTATTTTCGTTTTATTCCAGGGAACTGAATCAATATTATTTAAAACTATGTTCTCTATTTACATGTTTGCACATATTTTAATTTTTGCACAAGTGCCTATTACATTGACTGTGATATATTTTGGGATTTTTTTTTTCTTCTTTTCAATAAAAACTGTAGAATCAGTGACTCAAATTTAAAGGTCTGTCCTCTCTTTTGGAGTCATGATAATGCATTTTAATACTACATGTAAACTGCAGGAGTGACTACAACATTAAATTTACAAGTTGCAAATAGGAAAATAACCTTTCACTATTACTGATACTAATACTGTACCTGAGCCAAATCTGGTGTGCAAAGGATACTGATGTGTTTTTTAAACCAAATATTCAATACATATTTTATTAATTTTCCTCATTCACTTGTACATGTTTAATCACAGTTTCATGTACAGTACTTTTTTTTTCTACACTGAACCAATTTTAGGTGTATTTTTGTAGGGTAAATGAGACTATCTCAGGTTATTTCAGGACCATGCTCTCACACTGTCAACACTAGATGCAAGTTTGTTCTATGATTCCCAACTTGACATGAACACTATTTTTCTTTTTAATCAAGTGTTAGTGATGCACCACTAAAACCCTAAAAACCTTGTTTGATGTTTACAGATTTGCCATCACTGTTTTCTGTGTGCATAACCTTTTTCAGATGTTCTAACTTTAGACCACTTCTGCAAGTGACCACTTGTTTAAACTTGGTACCTGTTTTGTACATTTTAAGCCGTACTGCAATTCACTGTTAAAATAAACAAGGTTTCTTTCCCAAATCTTTACCTATGCTGCCAACATTTCAAAGGTACAATATATTAGAGCTGCAAACAATTATTTTCATCATTAGTCTGCCAATAATTTTCTTGAATTATTGTGTACACAAAATTTAATTTTATCAATGTCTAAATGCTTGTCTATAAAATAGTGAAAATTGCCCTTCACAGCAGCTGACATGTTTTAATCTTGTTTTATTCGAAAAACTGTTTGTTTAAAACTAAGTGAATTTGAGCCATCTTTAGGCCCTACTTAGTTACTAAAATATCAAAATACAAACTACAGGTTGAGAATAAGCTCATAATTATACTTTGGCTAATAAATAGTTATGGTTCTTTTGCTGAGAATGGACTGTTTTCTTAAAGCTGAACTGAAAAAGTGAAGTGACCATTGCTCTGATTTAAGAGTCTGACTGTATCTAAGAGTCTGACCTAATGTATTCCATTAAATTACTGATTGTTTTGTTTGTTTTGTAGATGATGTTGGGACCGTTACACAGACCGTACTGTACACTGTGTACTATTCTGCTATTTGAACCCTATGCAGAAAAATGAATAGGAGGAAAGCCAAATGTCTTTGTTCCTTTGTCAAAGCTGAAAGACTATCCAGGCCGTCTTTAATTATTGACCAATAGCTTGTCCTTACAAGGCCTTCTTTAATTGGATATAGCAAGTATAGTGTATCTGCAGTAAGATTACATTACAATATGTAATATCCAGTGGTATAAAGTAACTAAGTATATTTACTCAAGTAATGTTTTGAGGCACTTACTTAAGAATTGTAATTTTATAATATGTGTTATAGACTGTAAAAATAAAAAAGCGTTACATGCATGCATGTATAAAAAGGTGACATAGCTGTCCTGTAAGAACCATAGACAGTTAAAGAAAGGTAAGAACTTGGTAAGCTACCATAGTCAGTCTAGTGTTTTCTTAATACATCCATGACGTAAACGTGTCCAGGGCGCAATGTTACGAATCCCACTGAGGCCACGCAAAGACCCGCCCTTCAGTAACACACTACTATTGAACAGGCGCCCATGTTTACCTGAACTTTCCCTATCCCCTGACCAATTCCCTAAACCCTAATCGGTGAATGCTTAACTCCAACCAATCGAGCTGCTTCAAAGGGCGGGACTTTGCGTGGCCATAGTGGGATTCGCAATTTTCTTTTCGCCCAGGACGGGGATTCTGGGAGGGTCCAGCTCATTTGACGTCAGGAGAGAAGCTGTTTGGGGGCAGAGCCACAGGACGTCTCCCTCAACAGCGAACCCGAACCCGGACGAAACCCGGTAACAAGATCCCTTTGCCACCCCGGACACTAGCTAGAATCGAGTCTGGTTTGTCACCATCACCAGCTGCTGTTATTTTCGAGACACACTGGGCGTCATGCAGCTGTGAAAAACACCGGATACGACAGCCGTTACCAGGTGAAAGACTTCCGTTGAGATGTAGGCGGTGAACCGTTTCAGTCGATATTTACTCAAAAGCAGCGGCATGTAGGGCAGTTTTCAGGTATGTTAAGGCTGTGTTTTAGCATTTACCGGGTGTCTTTGGCGTCACATTTCAGCCGTGTTTGTTGACCGGTATGATAAGTACAAATGTGGGTCGGCAGTAACGTTACTGTTTAGTCAGTGCCAGGTTAAAGTGCCAGAAGCCGTCTTGTCAATGTCATTTTTAATCAAAACACAAGTTGCAGAGGCCTTAGTCCAGACCAGTTTGTCATGTTGCTAGAATAAATAGGTTTCCTGTCTTTATGCTAAACTAAGCTAGCTAGCTGCCCCATTGCTGTAGCTTTAGGGTAATGGGTTCAATCTTCTCATCAAACTCACAGAAAGTGTCTCAAAATGTCAAGCTGTTTCTTTGACAACATCTTCAGCAGGTTGACTTCATTGACATTTGTTGCCTTTTACTTTCCTGTCAAAAAAATGTAATGTAAAAAAATGAAAACAAAATCACAATTTCCCAATGTTCAAGTCGACATCTTCAGATGCCTTATTTAGTTTAACTAACGTTAATTGTTTGAAACCTAAAGGTAATCTGCATACTATCACATAAGCAGCACATCCTCACATTTTATAAGATGAAGTGTCTATTATCACAATAGTCGTTTGTTTTCTGTCTTTTTAGTAATCAATTAATCAACTAATCATTCCACCTACAAAGTTCCCAAGTTTGTTGTGAACCATGGCACTCCTATTAGATTAGATTAGATTAGATTCAACTTTATTGTCATTACACATGTACAGGTACAAGGCAACGAAATGCAGTTTGGGTCTAACCAGAAGTGCAATAGCAGTAAGTGCAGGATATACAATGGTTCCGTAAGTGCAAGACGTCTATCCCTATCTATCTATCTATCTATCTATCCCTATAGACAGCTACATGAGCCATCGTGCATTACATCTTTACAATATTTGTAATGTCCTGCAGCAACTGCAAGTCAAACTGTAAACCACAGAAAGTTGCTCAGTGTTACAACAGGACATTAAAACAGCTGAGCACCACAGTCATGCTATGAAGCCTTGCAGCAGTATTAGTTTTTTGTTGTCAGTGAGCAGATGTGCTAGTTGGAGCACCACACACCCACACACTTATTATTCAGTACATGTAGCCTTCTGTCTTCTCTTTAGGCCCTAGAAGGACTTGCCTTTTAAGTGTGGTGGCCTTTCTTGAGCCTAATGTCCTTTTTTACCATGTTGCTGACTAATAATAAAACATGCATGCTTTAATTTACTGCTAATAAGAGGCTCATTCAACTGAGCCAGATCCCCCTAGAGACAGGTTTTACTGAGCTGAAGGATTCATCCCACTTAGTGGTTAACTAGTTTTGTTCACTGTGGTGGAGGGGACACCGAAGACCAGCGATTGTTATGAAAGCTTCCATTTCCCCACCTCAGCTCAAATCCATCTGTGCCATCTAAACCAGCCAGCAGGCTGCGTCGATGGGACCGTTCTGTTCCTGTAAATCATTAAAGCATCACAGATGTGTGACAGATGTGGGGGTAGGAGGTGGACTGGGTAGGGTCAAATAAGCAGGCTTTGCAGTGGTGGGAATCTGTTTTGAAAGCGCTCCACTAAAGCACGTGCAAATAGCGAGTAAGCTGCAGTGTGCAAATGGACTTTCAGCAAAGTGGGCTTTTAGAGGTATTTACAGGTATTGTCTTTCACTTCCTGTCTCTCACCTGCCAATTTTTTCTCTGAATCCCATTTTATCTAAAGCACAAATGTCTGTAACGGTACCAATAACCTTTTTTTAATAATCTGATAGGTTGTAAGGCTGTCAATCATGAAGAAGCGAGCCAACAAGGTGCTGCAGGAAGAGGAGACCTTGTGCTGCTGTGAGTATGTGAACAGACTCGGAGAGCGCAGTCATGTGGTAGGCTGCTGCTGTGACTGTGAGGACCTGGACGACGCGTGTGACAGGTGAGAGACATTAAACTGAAGAACTCTGAGGCTGCAACTTATGATTATTTTTTACTTGACATTTGATCTATTGGTTAATTATTTAAATTAAACAATTAATTTTCAGTCTGTAAAATGTCAGAAAACTGATACCCTTTACAATTTTGCGGAGCCTAAAGGGCCATCTTCAAATTACTTGTTTTGACCAAACAACAGCCCAAACCATATATATTTAAATTACAATGATATAAAACAGCAGAAAACAGGAAAGCCTGGTATTTGAGAAGCTGTAATGTTTTGACATTTTTAGCTCTGCTTGTTTGTGGCAATGACAGAGTTGGTCTGTCGGTTGGTCAGTATGATCACCACTTTGATCCAGATTGAAATATCTCAACAACTATTTGAATTCTTTATATTCATGTCCCCAGAAGAAGAATCCTACCTGCTTTGGTGATTCTCAGCACCTTTTCCTCTAGTACCAACAGCAGGTCAAAGTTGTCAAGTGCAGACACTCCTGTTTGCTCAGGATGACTTGTGATAATTTTGGTGATCCCCTGACTTTAGCATGCTAAAGAAAGATAGTTAACTTTATACTTGCTAAACAGTTAGCTGGGTAGTCATTATGCGTATGTTAGCATGCAAGATTTAAAGTACAACCTCAGAGAACCGTTAAATTGACATGACCTTGAACTAAAATATCAGGTGTGAAAAAGGTTAATATGAATTTCTTTAAACAAATGAATGGGGTGGAGGTTGGCTCATTTGGTGGCTTTACCAGGTAATGAATAAGTTGTTGATCACATGAAGTAAACATATTTCACCTCTTTTTACTCTTTCAGGTTTATGAAGAGGGAGCCTCAGAAACCTGAATCCCTGTCTCGTGTGGCTGATGTCTTCACAGACCGGATTCGTGTACCCTGGCTCTGGGGTGGAGCCCGAAAAGTTGACCTGTCCATCATCCCTCCTCTTATTCTCCTCCCGGTCCTGCTGCACTTAGCTGCTCTCCACTTCCTGCTTGGCATGCTGACTCTGACAGCTCTGCCTGGCCTGGTGCTGTGGTACTACTATACCACCCACCGCAAGAAAGGACAGACACTCTTCTTCCTCAGCCTGGCACTCTTCTCCCTGGCGTACATGTACTACTTGTTCATCACTAATGTGCTTCCAAGTGGGAATGTTAGCCTGGTCCAGCTAGCGGTGGTAACTGTAGGGGTCATACTTACTCTGGTAGCTCTTGTCCACACCAAGAGAGAACCCGGAATTGTGCGGCCAAACAAAGAGGCTGTCCACAGCAAGGTGACGTATTACAGCCCTCTGGCAGACAGAGACCCTGTCTTCAATGGGGGGAGGCAGGACGTGACGATGACAGTAGCAAACCGGGCGGGATTGTCGGAGCATGCGGGAGTGGAGCTGAAGGAAAGCGGCCATAGGAACTGGTGTCCGGTGTGCAGAGTGGTGCGGCCCCCGAGGGCGGGACATTGTCGGATCTGTGGTGTCTGCGTGCTGCGTCTCGACCACCACTGTGTCTGGTGGGTTCCATTAAAATGCCTCTCACTCAGCCTGTCATCACTGTTTCTTCCACTTCTGTCTCACATCTCAAACACTGAGGTTGTCTCGGTTGTCATCTGTTCATCTTTTCTACACAAACTATTCAATAAATCCCCCATAAAAGTCCTTCTTAATTTTCAAAACAACGCTCTTAAATGTCTTTCTTCCCGGGATACGTAATCAGCTCAAACTGAACGAGTGTTTGTCCTGTTCACACCTCCTGTGTCTTTTATCAACCATATTTGTATGTGTTGAGCCACCATCACACACTCATATTAATTACAGCTACAAGTGAACCGTTCCTTGATATCATCCACTCCTATACACATATATGTGTGGTCCTGCATGTGTGTAGTGTAGTGTAATCCCGGTCTCAGTACGATGTTTTGTCTGCCTGTGTGTGTGTGTGTGTGTGTGTGTGTGTACTTTTGTGTTTGTGCGTGCCCTCTGTCGGTGCCCGGGTAGGATAAACAGCTGTGTGGGTCAGGTCAATCACCGCAGCTTCCTGCTTACGCTCGTCCTCTTCCTGTTGACGTCCCTGTACGGCATCAGCCTGGTGCTTCAGAGTGTGTGTCCAAATCAACACCTCCTCACCGCCCTGCTCTACTGCCCGGGGGTCTACAACCAGTACAGGTACTGAGAGCAAAGATCTCCCCCTCTTACACTCTGGGCTGGGTAGTTTTTACATTATTTTCCCTTAAAGTTACAATTTACTTAATTCTGAAGCCCCATTATTCTAATGATATAGGTTTAATTGAAAAACCATAGACAAATTCTTTGTCTGTGTTGCTTTCATCCCATTTATGTTATGTTAAGTTATGTTCCCAGATTAGAAGCTTTTGGGTCAGTTTGGGTAATACAGATGTTTGTAAATCCTTCATAGAAACGATGAGAAAGAAAATTATATTACAAAAAAATATATATATATATCAGGTCTTAATACAAGTAGAGTCTGACCCATACATTCACACTAATATTGATAAATATAAATTCATTACAGATATATCAGTTTACACGTCAAGAAATGTCAAAGATACAGTTCATTTGTAAAAATTGCATAATTTCCACGCCAGAGACCACTGACAAGTATTTTTCATTTACTATCTTTGCGTATTGTTTCAGCGCTGCACTTTGCTTCACCTGTGCATGGTACAGCTTTATTGTGACCTGTGGGCTGCTCCACTTGCTGGTGGTGCAGGTCATCAACGTCAGCTACAACGTAACTGAGCGTGAGGCACGCATAGCCCTGCGGGACAAAACCGCCCGCAGGGCATTCTGGGGACTCGTCGTGGACACTGGTGTATACTCTCGAGGTTTCCGTGGGAACTGGGCAGAGTTCATGACCATGGGAGAAAAACTGAATCCACCCTCTCCCGTCCCAACAGAACTGGTGTAAGAGACCGTTGCCCAACCCTGATTCTAAAACACTAGACAGCATGGATTCCCAGTAGTAAAGTCTGGAGCAGCTGCATGTGTAGTATAGATCTATGTTACATGTGAATGTACAGCACAGCATGGGAGATAACGAAAGGCTTTTAAAACAAAAACCGACAAAATGATAAATTCAGATGAAGTTCTGTGACAAGTTGATGCTAACATCAGAAAGACACCACCTTAACTGTAGAAAGCATTGTGTTGTGTCAAAGTGATGTTGTTGTTGTTCATGTCCAATGGATGGCAGCATAGCTCCTTTCACTAAAATCTGAAAGGACATTTATCACTTGGTTACTGCAGTTATTGATTTTGACTTTGACACAGCAATACCTACAAACTCCAGATACATTCACATGAATGCCACTCACAACTGGAATCTCCTCTATGCAGCTATCTACCCTATGTGAGTATCTACTCACACTGACCTTATCAATGTCTGCCGAACAAATATCACTGTTTCCTTCACAGTGACCGTCTTCCCTAGACCTGTCTTTGTCTCCTACATTCTAGTGCCTTGCTGGAAGTTGACATACAAGAAAAATGTAAGACTGAGTAATCTGTTCTGGTCCTAGGGATTTTTTTTCTGAGCACGGCGTCAGCAACAAGATGACGCCTCTGGAGATGGTCAGTCCTGCACAAAATGTGCAAAACATCTTTTCAAGGATGGTCTGTCTGCACACTCTTCCACAAACACGTATCTGCAGTGTGCACAAAGGACAGAACTTGACCCAGATTTGTGAAATGTGTCATGGATATTTATCCCAGATGAATCAAACCAAATCAAATCCTGGAACAAGTAACATAATTAAAGTTCTACAACTCACCATTGCATTAAACATAATAAATGATTGGATAGTATGATTATAAATAGGGACTTTTATTCTCTTAAGCTGGTTCAAAAGGATTCCTGAATAAATGAAAAGCACATTAATGCATGCATCCAGTTGTGTGTTTGTAAGAAATGTATTTATATTAAATGAATTTGAGAAAGGTGCATGTGTGTATTCATTTTGTATTTGCATGTGTGTCCTCTCCAGAGTTACGGAGATTGTGTGTCGACTGTGTGGGTGTGCAGTTTGTCTCCTATAGTGTCTGTTTCTCCTAGAGGCTTTACAGTGGATAAGAGCTGAAATCAGGCAGAACCGCAGTCACTCTCCGTCCCAGCTTCTCCCGCCGCTCCTCCCTCACTCTTTCCTTGCGCAGCAGACAGGGAAACTGCCTCCAGGCCAGCAAACATCGTCGCAGCACCCGTCTGAAGTGCAGACAGATGGAGGTACAGACGGGAAAAGCAAGTGAGCAATAAGAAACTGAATTGAAGGGACCTCTGGGTTGACAACACCTAATGAGCTTTTACATAATGTTACTGGGGGCTTATTGACAATGGCAGCTGGGCAGGTGGTGGGAATTCACCTGCATGCTTTGGTCATTTAGGTGACAACTGAGAAGCTAACATTTATTCTCACATTTTGTATCAATGTCGGGGAAATCATAGTTAGACCAGTGCTACAGAATTCGTTAATTTTGTCCACAATGGGAAACAGAAGACCACATAATAATGTTATTAAGCACAATCAAAACCTTAATGTTTTCTGATTTAAAATGTATAATTTGTACAGGGCAATTTTGAAAAACAAGTTAAATGCAAATTTAAAAAGTCCCCAAACAGACTTGTTCAGCCATGCTAGCAGCTTGACTCTTAGGATGGCAATCTGTCTGTGTATCTTATTAGTTCAGACTGAAATATCTATGGAGGGGATTTCCATCACATTTGGTTCACATAGCATGAGTCGTATGTGATCCATCAGCAGGTCAAGTCTCCATTTATCCAGTGAAATATCTCAACATCAAGATGGATTGGTAAAATTGACATTCATGTTTTTTTAAATTACTCAGGGCTAGAGACCAGTTGGGCTTCAAACATTATGCTTTGCCAGCTAGTTTACCCATTTTGAAGTGTCTACTTGAACACCACAACAGACTCCCATTACTCTCAGTTGGAAGAGGCATTTACAGCTAACAGCAGATTTAAGGCAGTTTACTGGAGTTAAGGTGATGATGGTGGAGTTTATAATTAATGCATAGGCAGTTGCAGTGGAAAAGAAGAAAAGCTCTCACATTTCATTTTGGTTGTTCAACGACGACTTCTTCTCAAATATGCATGTTCCAGTTGTTAACCTTTATCATATTCTGTAGTGTTAGTTCATGAATTGACAATTTTTTTTAATCACAAGTCAATCTTGAAATTCTTAACTTTCTTATTAGAATAGTTCTTAAAATGTCTCAAACATAAATGTTTGTGTTTGATACAAATGAAGGCATTGTGTTTTTCTCTAGCAAACTGCAACCCAACTTCTCTTATATTTTAACTCGTTATTAAACAAGCTGTTGAATTTAATGTGACATCCTGTTAGTCACGGCTTAAAGACCTGTTATTGTGTTCCTGAGCCAGCTCCTGACGGTCCCAATCCACCAGTCTCTCCTGGGTCACATGGTGCAGCAGTGCCAACAGAACCCCCCTCAGAGTGCGAGTGCGATAGAATTGCTCGGCTCTCTCCTTTTGAATCATCCGCCAGTCCTTGAGCTGAAACAGACAACATTCACTCAGATGGGGGCATTTTAGTGTGAAGTGATGAGGATGGCACTAGCTTAAATAAGAAAAGAAGTAGAAACTGGTCTAAACTTAGAGGTAGAAGGTGAGCTGATTAGGAAAATGTGTTGCTCTAAATCTCTGGCTGAAAATGGGGAGACTGCAATCCTGATTGAGTAACTGTGTTTGTGTGTGTGCGCGGCGTGTACACACTCTTTTCCAGTAGCTTAAGCTACGCCGAAGCAGGAAGTGCTGGTGCAGTTGGTCAGCCGAAGCTTCTTTCTCAGTAAGGGACTCTCTTGCTGACTGGTGCCAGCCTAGTGTGCACCGCCCCAGGAGGAAGAGATTGTGATGATTCTCAGCCAGCTGGCAGGGATTGAAAAGAGAAATGCTGATGAATGCATCCAAACTCAACAACAGGTTGGAACAATGGAGTGCTATCAAATGATTAGGCGCCTGTCTTCGACTGAATATCACATTTAACAAAGAGGGTTTATATATAGCTGTGAAACATGTACTGTATGCACAAGAGTTTTTGTGTGATGCTGTGCAAAGAAAGGAACATTTTGAATATGAAATTATGATACTGAAAAGAACTAAAGGTATAACTACTCTTTATGTTTTCCATTAAGGTATTTATTTAAATCTACTGTTAATTATTCTAGTTCTCATGGCTGTGTTTTCTTGACTGTTTCTCCTTTTCATTTTCCATCAGTTGTTTTTCTTATGTCAGCTGTTTTATTTTGCACGTTTCTTTGCTTTGTGCAATTGTTGTTTTCGGTTGTCCCCCCTCCCCCCCCCCTCCTTTTTCGCTTGCAGGTATGGTCCCTTCTCTATGGTGTCTGTCTGTGTGTTGTTTGTGCCCCCCCATTCACATTTCTGTCCCCGTGTCCCGCCCGGTGACAAATCATAAATAAATAAAACAGACAAAGGAGTATATTAAAACTCTCTTGATAAAGTAAAATCTGTTTGGCACAACAAGGTATTTAGCTCCTCATACTGTATACCAGGCTGCGAAGCAGGACAGGTTAGGAAAAAAAAAGTGTTATTGTTTGGTGGGTTTATGTGTGCCTCCAGCTTGGGATGTTCATTTTAAGCTGCTGAGTGAGTATATTTAACACAGCAGTCTGCTCACTCTGCAGTCTATCGAATGTGTTAAAGTAGGTTGCCTGTAGATACACAGCGTGTGGTTTGTGGTATTTTGTCATAATAACAAACTTACTATACTTACTATAGCACTTCTGAAAATCAAAGTACTTCATAATAAGGGAAAATGCAGCACCAATGAATGCATATTATAAAAATAGAAAAAGAAAATCATCACTTTAATTGTATAAAAAATGAATACATAAATTAGCCAAGACAAAACAGAAATTGATGAAGAGCCAAATATTCTGCTTATTAGAGCCTTTTTACAAGTAATTATACTATTGTTTAAAAACGTCTATTATGGACATGTCTGAGCTTCAGTTAAGGGGACTGACAAAAAGATGTATAATCCTCCTTAGAATTGGTAAAAATGTAAGAGATTAGTTGTTATCATCAGATGGAAAACGCTAAACAAGCTTTTTAGTGTGAGAAAATTGGAAAGCATGTCCATCAAAGATTTGAATTATAAAAAGCCTTTCATTACACACATTGCCTATAAGCGACTGCCCCCAGTCAGATAGCAGACGCATATGCAACACTCTATGCAAATAAGTCTTTAACGTTTTTATTATTCAAATCCATGGCGTGGACTTGGATTTACCCTTGTAGGTCAAAATTTCTTTCTGCTCATTCAAATTGGATTTTGAAAATCTATGAAGCAAAAGAGCGCCTCTTGGGTTCTTAAAATGTTGAGTTCGAGGACTGAGGGCAGGTTGAATATGGCTGATAATACTCTACTGCTGTAGCTGACGACTGAAATAGACAAGACCAGTGATTCACCTGTATGTTAGCTTGTCTAAGCTCAATGAGGCGTTTCCATGGCACCAGGCCTCGCCGTAGCAGCAAGTTTCTGTGGTGGTGTTGGTGGGCCAGCTTTAGGAGCTCCTGTTGCCTTTTCAGTTGCCTCTGTTTTTCCTCTTCCCTCTACACACACACACACACACACACACACACA
>NC_045754.1:12329172-12332333 GCF_008692095.1 Etheostoma spectabile | reverse complement strand
CACACACACACACACACACACACACACAGAAAGAAGGGACATACACGTCGCTCAGTGGTACTGCTTTCTGTAACACTGAAAGACTGATGTTTTTGGGAGCATCCATATAATATGAATCTCGCCTCTCTTTTCTGCCTTTTCTCCTCCCTCTTCTTTTCCGCTGCTTTGTGTTTCTCCTCCTCCTCCTCTCTCTGCCTCTGCTCCTCAGCAGCTTTCATCTCAGCCTGAAGAGTTTAATAAATTATTATTATTATTATTTAAATATTGTTTCAGACAATTATAACTTACTACTCACCTTACAAAACAGTTTGGAGGTACATAAAACAACTTATCAATCTCTTACCAGTTTTTCCTCTTCCTTCTTTTTCTTTAGTCCCTCAATCTCCTTCCTTCGCTCTGCACGTTGACGTGAACGGGCCTCCATGGCTTCAAAGAGAGGGAGATGGGTGAGTTGAGCACAAGGTATTCCCCTGGTACAACAGAGTCTCAGAAGTGGATATGTGGCTGTTTATGTATGATTGCTTCAGCCTTCATATTCTGAATCTAACTGGATGGAAAAAATGAGTGCTACTGTTGTCAGCTTTTACTATGCAATTGTTTTGTCTCAATATGCGTGAGAGAGCTACATCATTCTAAGTTTGGAAGAAGATATGTACCCACTGTGTGATTATATGTATATGTGAGTTTGTGTATTTCATGCTCTGCTTTTAAGCTCTCAGAGTGAAGGACCAACTGACCAGTGATGATTGGATGGTGGCATGTCTGTCGTGTGATAGCTTCCCTGTCAGGTTCTCCGGTAACTCTCAGTGCCCTTCAACAGTAACAATCACAGCGAGAAGCACAGAAACACAGTCCCATCATTACACATTTCTCTGCATATTAATTTCTTCCTGATCCAGAAATTCCTACTAGGAAAACTTTATTCCGATAGGTATTGAACAAACTCAACCTACATGCGTCAGACATCCATACATCTGTAATTTAATTCTAATGGGAAGTGGAGGGCAGAGCGTTTTGCTTTTACTCATGAAATCTATATGTTCAAGGTTGTTTAGACTTCTGGGAAAGCATCTGTAATCACATAAATATCTAATTATTATAACTATTAATGTACAAAATATTGGCTTTTGCACAAGCTCCTTCTCCTCTGTTCTCTCTAAGCTTTAAAATCATTATGTAGCTGACCGTTTATATTCTTACATGACTTGTATTTAAAAAGAAAAGCTATTAAGGGATAATGACTTTCACCCCAATTTACTGTACTTCAGTGTAGCTCCTGAAAACAATAAGTTCCTGTACTATTCTAGACGTTTGAGATTTTTCTGTAAAAGCTTATGTTTACCCACTGGGGTGTACATAGACAATATCCTGCCAATATTAGTCTGCACTGTAGAATGAGAAGTGAGCTAAGCTAAGTGATTTTTCATCATCTAAAGACTTTAGAGCAGTTTTAGAGCTGGGACGTGTATAAGTCCATGGGGTTGAAGTTAGAGGCTAGGCTAAGAATATATACACATCATACATGTAGTGTACTTGTACCCAAAACGTCGATATTCATAATCTATTTTTTAACCTCATTATTGGGCCTTTTTATACTATTTTTTACTGTTTGAGCCTGTGATTAATTATTTTAGGGGAACAGTAAACAAGGTGCAAACGGCCACTTTGACTACTACACCCAGACCCACTGGACCGACATTTTCAAGTTTGACTAATATACACTGAATGGTGATAGCTCCCTGACCTAAACTAAACAATACTATTGTTGCTGAAATTAGTTTTACAAGTCACCCTTATTAAAAAGTTAATAAGTTGTAATATTGGCTTTATTAACAGTTAAACAAATTTACTTATGCCTTATAAATCAGTTTTCATTACTGAGGACAGCATTTGGGTTGCCAGGTTGTAAACAATCTATCCTTCTCCAGTTTGTAGACCACCATAAAAGTGCAGCAGGATATCTGGACATCCTTTAATTAAGTATTTATTCACATTTATAACTGCAAACTTAATTGATTACTATGCAAACCCTTAATAAATCATGCAGTAACATGTATAACTGCAGAATTGTTGGTTTCTTACCCTGAATGAACAATTTATGAACATTTACACATGTTGCCTGAATGGCTTATTAGAAGGTGAGAAACTCCCAAACTGGTAACCCAAATGCTGTTCTTATTAGTGGCATACAACTGACCCATAAAACAGTGATAACATGTTTATTAACTATTAATAAAGCCATTAGTAACAGCTTATAAACGATTTATAAAGAATAATGTTTGAGAGAGTGGTGAATACGATACACACACATCTGGAGATCTTGTGCCTTACATTGTGCCGTGGGCCTTCCTCTGCTCTGTGCAGTCAAAGTTGAGGCTCTTTGGTCTTGAGCCTCCAATTATTGATTGCTGCTTGAGCTGTGGGGTTTTCTCCATTTCCAGCATTAACCCCGTCACGCTCTGCTCCTCCTTCAGCTGTGCAATCTGCTCTTGCTGCTCCTTCAACAGCTTCCTCTGCTGTGTGATGATCTGCTGTTGGGTGGCGTGTCTGTTCTGAAACTTGCTGCCTGTTGGCACTGTGCTTTTTGAACATTTAAAGGTGCTCCCCTCACATCTCTGCTGTGCCCCTTTGAGCTCAGCAGCAGTCGGTGCTGCATGCTGTCGGGTCACCTGCCATGGCTGAGTGGGCTGGGCCACAGCACCCACAGGGGTCTTATTCTGATGTACTGCAGAGGCATTGGGTGCTGAAGTGCTTGACCTGTGCTGCTCTCCCTACAAAGATGAAAACAGAGCAGATATGAAGATGAAACGGGGGTGACCGGGGGTCAGCTGAGAAAAAAAACTAAACCGTGTGCACAGAATACAAATCTGTTCCCTCAGTTTAATAAACTGTGCGCACGGATTCATAATCCGTGCTCTCTGTTTTGTAAACGTGAGTAAAGTAGGAAAGATATTCACAGATTCAAACTTCTGGGATCAATTACTATAGCGAATAGCAAAATGATATTAAATCACGAATTACGCATCTTTCCTAATGTAGTAAGGTTAACAATGAGCTACAAACTAATTTTCATCAAATTGAGCTGTCCTCCAACCTGGAGAAATAAGATTGGTCTCTAGTAGCAGCCGGCGGTGCTTAGGGACCGTCTATAAACTACAACA
>NC_045754.1:12327022-12329162 GCF_008692095.1 Etheostoma spectabile | reverse complement strand
AAAAATATCTATTAATTTAATGATTAAATAAGGTAGTGTCTCCAAACTTATTTTTTAAAAGTAAGTGCTGTAGTACAATTAGGAAGAGACAAGTTATAATTGAGGAAAGGTAAACCGAGGGAACAGATTTATATTGTGTGTGCATGGCTTAGTTTTTTTTTCCTCAGCTGAGAGCAAGTATGTCCTCTTTATTGACTCCTCCAGCAACTCCAACTTTATCTCCTGTCCCTTGAGCTCTGTTCCACTATCCTAAACCTCTTATTTCTCTCTAGTATTCTTTCCATCTGCTCTATGCATTCCTGTCCCCTATATATTAACACCACTCTTTTCTTGCTCTCACTCACCAGAGTTGTGAATATTACAGCAGGAAACGTTTTTTTTTTTCTGGTTGACTTACTGAGAAAGGTTCAGGTCATTCCAGGCAATAAGAAGATTTATTCAATTTAAGTCCCAAACATATTTATTGCCTGCTGATGTTTTAGTCAGACTCAGTGTTTAAAAATGTGATTTGCCAGGTTGTTCTCAGTGGGAAGCTATTACATTTTTCACTTTGCATTGTTGCTAATGATATGAGGATTTATGAGTGCACTTTTCACCTTTTCCGTGGTCTCTGGTTGGTTAGATGCCTCAGGTGGGGCCATAATTGGCTGATCAATTGGGGTTTCTGTGGCCTTGAGTTTTCCTGTTGATGCAGCATTGATTAAGGCAGCCATCTTGCGCCGGGTCTCCTGCTGCTGGGCAAAAAGCTCTTGTTGTTCCTTCTCCATCCGACACCATAGCTGCCACTCATTCAGACATCGCCGTAGCAACCGCCTTCGGTCACTCTCCACAGCCAGCTGACATTGCCTGGAGGGGGGAACAGGTGTGATTGTATTTTTACCCCTCAGTTATTGCTTGATTGGATTAGCAGAGATGATGGAGGGTGTCTTCTAGAAATACTGTCATTAAAAATTCATTTTGAATAAAGGTTGTAATTTGCATTGTTTAAGTTTGTGGTAAATGGCAGGATTTATACAATGATGGGTTATCAGGTCCTTTTAATGTAATTCCTTTGAGGTTCTTGCCTGTTTTCAACTCGTAGGTTCTCCTCTGTTCTCGCCACCTCTCGCTGCTGTTGTTCTGCCCACACCACTGCCCGCCACGCTCGCCAGGCTCTCAGCTGCCGCTTCCAGTCACAGAGGGCCATGGCTTTACCTAAGCGTAGCCTTCTGGCCAACACCACTGAATACCATTTAGAGAAATGCCTCTGCAGACACTAAAACATGTGAAACATGCATGCCCACAAGTTAGAGAACTCACATTGATACAATGCTGTACCAACCTGCAAGTACAGCCACCGTACAGGAACCAACCTTGAGATTACCCATGAGAACCATGGTTTGAATTTTCTGTTCTTTAAAAAGTTTCTCTGTGTCCCGCTGCTGCTCTTTTGTGGAAAGTTGAGGAGCTGACTGGAGGCTCCTGGCTGCCCTTTGCCTTTCCATTCTCTCCCTTTCCCTGTAGAATAACCATACATACACTTCTTAGTCTACCAGGGGCCCGTAAAGAATAGCAGTCATCTCTAAAAGTTGCAGTAAATAAATCTTTTTTTGGGTGTGTATAAACACACATACTAAACACGAATATGTGGTCTTTCATAACTGTACACCGAATAAATTCAGTAGAAAGACCTTAATGACAAAACTAATGCCCTGTAATACAATCGTAAAACATTTTACCTATAACAGCAGTATGGCTCTAAAACTGGCAATTACGGCTGGTTCAATCCACCACTTTAGTCCAGACAGAAATATGTGAACATTTTTTAGATGGACTGCCATCAAGTTTTGAACAGACGTTCATGATCCCCAAATGATTTTTGCTCTAAAACCTTTTAACAAGTTTTCATCTAGCACCATTAGGTTGAATTTCTAATTTGTCCAATACTTTGGTTTATAACAAAATACCTGCAAATCCAATTACATTCTCATCAGCCTCAGTTGATGGTGAACATGGGAACATTACACCTCCTAAACATCACCTTGTTAGCAATAGCCGCTTTCCAACCAGAGAAAGTTCCTAGAACATGACATTCCTAGAACCCTTTTTTCCCGTGTTCCGACTGGACCAGTTTGAGGATTTTTAAGTTCCTCTGACCACA
>NC_045754.1:12325983-12327012 GCF_008692095.1 Etheostoma spectabile | reverse complement strand
CTCTTTCAGCTCCTACTTCAGGGCAAAGTTTTTTTGCTGTTCACTTTTCCGCAACCTAGGTCAACGATAGTCAGTTTTCCGGTACAGACAGACCAACAACAGGACAATTTTAACAATTTTTGCCATCGGATTCATCACTAAATTCACTTTTGAGAATGTTTTAGGCGAGAAATGAATTGTTCAAATTTTGAATATAGGTGGTATTGCAAAAATCTTTGCCAAATTAACAATTTTTGGAGTTGAGAAGCTCCATAAAGTGATGCGACAGCCAGCCAGCACCTGCCTCTAGCTCGTCGCTCGGCCAGTCATGCTCGGAGACCCCGATGTAAGCTGGACGTCTCTCAGACCGCTCTCATAAAAGGCTTTTATTTTGCTTTTCGGCGTTAAACTCCACAAGCTGGCCGGCCGTCACACACACACCCCCACACACACAGCGCAGCAGGCGGAGGAGGGGAAAGAGAGATACTTGTTTCTCTTCGCAAGACTTGTTTAAATTATGACAGGCTATATACATTAGATTTAGTATTCATTTTTAACGTTTTTTGGTGTATTTGTTTTCCGATTTTAACGCTATAAAGACCATCGCTGTGCTTGCGTCACCCCCTTATCCCTTCTACCAGTTCCTATGGCCGCTTGGCCAGTGCGAATGCAAATGGCAAAACTGGTTTGCGGGGAGAGTAGTTACTAATGTCATTCCCCGATGTAAGTCGAGTGCAGATTTGAGTCGTGCATACGCATGCACTTTGCGACAAGTAGCATACAAGACGCTAACAAAAGTCTTCTTTAATGTCAATACAGTAAAAATGGTTCTACTTAATGAAGTTTGTTCACTGCTGGCTACAAGCTAGCAATCGAACACAACAAAGGCTGTCAGTTGAATGGCGTTCTAAGCTAACGTCGGCAATCAAACAATCACAGGTAGCTAAAACCTTTTTGAAATGATTCCCATCTTCTGTTATTGTTTTATGAGAAAAGTTTATCATTTCATGGATTTCAAACATTCCAGTATGACACGTTATGCCGTAAACC
>NC_045754.1:12319649-12325973 GCF_008692095.1 Etheostoma spectabile | reverse complement strand
GAGCATGCGTGACTCAAATCTGCACTGGACTTACATCGGGCAGTGACAGCTAGAACTGTTTAGAAGGGGACTATTCCTATAACTACGTTCCTGTAACTACCTGGTCGGAAAGCGGCTATTGTTATGTTTACATTTAGCTCAAAGCACCACTGTACAAGTACCGTATATCCAAAGGTCTCGTTTTTATTTCCGCATGGTGACAGCCATTGATCGCTTTTGGCTGGTACACACTTTTTAAGAGATTTCACAGCAGCATGAGCTTGTGTGCAATACCCTGCACAGGGACACTTCTGCAATACTCGTTTGGGTCAAGGAGCTGGCTTACTTCTCAAAAGGTTACCATTAATCCATTCAATCCACTATAGGAAGGAGGAAGAGGCAAGATCACGTACAACGCAATCAGACAGGAGTGGGTTATTTCAGATTTGGGCGATAAGCACTTCGGCACATGCTGGTGGTTGCTGTGGATACCATACCTCTGTCGAACCAGCTGTTCCAGGCTTCTCCTCTCCTCCATCTGACGTCGCAGTCTCACCATCTCCTGCTGCACCATCTCCTCCTGTCTGTGTCCCTGCTGCTTCTTCCATGTGTCCTCCACTCGCTCCCTCCTCTTTGCCTCCTCTATGGCACCCCGCCGGGCCTCCCTCTCTCTCTGTTGCCTCTGCCTTTCAGCCTCCTGCCGGGCCCTGTTCTCTCGCACCTTCAGTGGCAATCAGTAGCAATTAGTTTAAGTGAGAACACGAAATGTGTGCTCATCATTCTACTCACGGTGGCAGTTTCCCAACCCGCGGCATTCACACTTCTTATCTCGAGAAAACTGAGATTCACTTTGGTCACGCACCTGTAGGTGTCGTGCTTCCATGGTAACAGTCGGATCTCTGAACTTCTTCCTTGTTTGTCCAACATCCATCGCCAGTTCCTCGATCGCTCCAGAGTCCAACACCTCTTGCTCCATCAGGTCCTGTAGGAAGCTGTTAACAGCACTGTGCTCTTCTTCCTCGGCCAGGCAGTTGTACAGATCTTTGCACAAGTGAGTGTGAAAAAGAAGTATTATAACTGAGTTTTTAAAAAGACTTTACCAGTGATTTTATGTTTTATACCATTAACATTTGTCCTGTGAATTATTGCTGAGAGATTTGCAAAGCCTACATTTTCAGATTGATTTGTTGCCCTTTTTAGTTCATTTCCCCATGATGTGAAACTCAAAACACTTGCTTGAGATAATCTTTTACAGAAAGCATTTAGTCATTATTTGACTCTATTATAGTGAAGTTAATAGTATTGTTATCAAAACTCAAGGAAACTCCTACATCTAAGATGTGGAAGTCACTTGTTGAAAACCATTGCATTCAGTTATGTTGTAGGAATATGAAACCTAAAATACCAAAGGACAGGACATTGTTAAAGCAAATTAAAATTTGGTAGCTCTTGGTTTTAGAACATTGCCGTTTGGTATTTAACTCTGAATTCTTAAAATTCAGACCGTGAATGCACAACAATGAAGAAAAACAAAACAAAACAAAAAAACTACACTATGATAACTCAACTTTGACCAAAAAAGAAGGTTTATAAAATGCTCACTGTGATCAATTTCTAATCTCAAGCAAGTTCAACGTCTCTGCAGTGAAATAAATTCAAATCAGTGAGTTGGAGTTAAGATTACATGATAATGACTAAATATTCCTTTGTGATGAACTAGTCCTTTGAAGGTGTTCTGCTCCAATCTTTGACATATTTAACTATAAACCCTAGCTTTAACTGGTCTTGATTAATTCAAATAAGGTCAGTTGGATAGGTTAAATAGTTTTTGTCACGCTTTGTACCATCAAAGTTGCTGAAGTTTAGGGCGGCAGGCTGAGAAATAGCCAGTGCAGCAGAGCTTCTCCTCTCACTGGAGCACACCAAGTCATCTTCCTCCTCCACCTCCAGTTCCAGCCGCAACTTACTGTTCAGCCAATCACCAAGAAGAGCCTGAGCTGTGACAAGCAATCACCCAAATATCATTGTTCAGTTTGCAGCTGCTGCGCAGGATCAACTCTGTTATATAGGTAACACTTCTCTAGAGACCTCTATTATTTTTTATAGGCTGACCTACCTTCACTGTAAGCATCATCATGATCTCTTATCTGCTCAGTGCTTTGCAATGGTACAGCTAGGCTGTTGGTCCCTAAATGAGGTTTCTTGTTGGAGAAGACTTCCGATACAGCAAACTCGGAAGCCACCTCCACGCGCTAAATTAAAAAAAATAGAAGAACTATTGATTGTTTTCACTATCAATTAATGTAATGATTATTAAATTACTTAGTTAGTGTCCATCAGTCAAATCAGTGTCATATTCAAATAGCTTGTTTTCCCACTAACAGTCAAACAAAACCCAAAAGAATACATTGCAATGATACAAAAATGCATCATGAAAATACACATGCACACCGCTGCACTTGCAAATAAGTTCTTCTCACCTTCCTCCACTGATCAATGTCCCAATTCTTCACATGCATCTGTTATTTGAAGAAAAAAATAATAATTTAAAATGTAAGCTGAAAGTGTTTTGCAAAAGAGACCGATAGGGCCCATGAAAATGCCCAGCCAAGCTCACAGAGACAGACACCTTGAACTGTGGGCTGAGCCAATGCCTAATGTCTGCTGATTATTTCACAGGAAAGCTTAGCCGCTGCCTTATATCAGCATATTGCTTACTAAATTTTTTCACAGACATCTAAAAGTCGGTGCTTTACCAGCAGCGATCCAGCTATCTCTGTCTCAGACAGTGGACATATGAGACAGCAGGCATGTCAGTATCTAAGGTCCTCTGTGTGACATTTCTAAGCCATCCTCTGACATGACACTGATTCTGTGCTTCTTCTTCATTCATAAATCCAATAGGGCCCTTTTGTCCAATTATGTTATAGCTCCAGGGGATTTGATAAGCCTGGGCTAAAAAGTGAAAATAGTTGTAAAAAATATTTTATGTATGAGAAAGTGTTGAGGTGAGCTTGAATTTATTATCTAAAATAGGCAGCCACATTTTAATTCCTTTCCAACCAATTAGAATTGGAAGCCCATACCTCTCAATTTTACGAAGACAAAACTTACCTTGTCTGCAGTTTTACTCTTGTCGAACCTCTTCCACCTAAAGAGGTGAGGATTGTGACCTGGGAATGTCATCATCTGTTTAGTTATAGATCGCCGCTACTACAATATATGCCCCAACATGATTCCTCTTCTACCAACAGCTACAAAAGCCAACTATGTCACCGTTTCAACAAAAAGTGTTCAGAAGTTGTCTCAAAGAGCCTTCGCACATCGCAAGACCTGTACACGCAACTGCCGTCGATTTGATCACATATGATTCTGGGTAATGTAGTAAATGAACCATTTTTTTAGTCTAACGGTCGCGTCAACAAAGGATTTTAGGACTTCATTGTCCACTACACTTTGTTTGTGGTTTTTGGTAACCATAGCAACGCTGCTCACTTCTCTAAATGTGCCTAATTGGCTTTTAAAATGTAATAAATCGTAAAGATATAATTAAAGAAATCCAGTAACACTCCTTATTTGAAAGGTTGTATAAAGCACAATACAACAAATTGGTGTTGGCTATTTGCATAGGCTATTTGTAGAAGTGCCGTCGCGGCCGGTGATGACGACATATTTCGACGACTTGTAGTTCCTGTCAAGCAGTGAGTTCTGTAGGGAAGCGAAAGAAGAGATGCTCCTTGCTACTTACACTTTGTAACTCAAACCAGCACAATTGTGAATGCGTTGGTTTCCTTATCGTCTTTTAAGATCAGTAACGTTAAACACCTCAACTCACCGAACGCTTGAATACAGTCGTTAATAGGTGAGTGGTTAAGCTAGTTGACGTTAGCTACGTGGCCGCCTCACGTGTGTTTTGCTAACGTTAACGTGAGCTATCGGAGAGCTGTCATTGAAACCCGTTTTGGTTTGGGTACTGCACGTGAGTGTAGTTTAGTGAATCTTTTTAGAGAGAGTGCAGCTCCAGGTATGGCTGGCAGCAGGGTGAAGTTGGAGCTAACCCGTGTGGTTCAGGGAAGAAGCCGGCTGGGTGTACTGAAGGGGCTCGGCAGGACGGGACAGCACTCTCTGGAAGTCCCGGGGTGTCTGCTGCACACACACGTAGGCACAGTGCCCCACCTCACCCAGGACACACTGCACACCCTGAGCAACCTCCCCTCTGTCACTCAGGTTACCCTGTCCAATATGTAAGACACACACAAACACACACACGCAAGCAAGCACGCACGCACTCGCACACGCAAGGTCTAATTTTTTTCCTTTCTAAAGAGCAGAGCACCAGGAAGTGTTGGAGGAGTTTAAGGATGGATTCAGAAAGTTTGCAGGTATTTGGATTTATCACATTTGTATTCTTCCTTTCTCCTCCCTCAGTGGCACTTTAGTAATCAGGAGAAGAGCGAAGAAGATAAGTTGGGACATTCTAGCGGTGTGTTATCATTATAATAACACCCAATGTATTCAGAATTATTCTGTATTGTTAAAAGGTAATCCATCATCATATTTTTAACTAATTGAAAATAATGAAGTGTTGTATTGATATTAATGCAGTAGAACTTTATTTACAGCCAAATAATATGGACAAGTGATATTAATGTGCAGATCTGATACTCGATATACAGTAGGTCCAAACACTGGACCAGATCTTGTGTAGTAATGTATAGTAGCAGCATATATATTAAATTACATCAGTAGCTAGTCAGTGCTGAAATGCTATTTTAAGCAAAGTGTGTTCATACCAATAGTTTATTTCTTAATACTTTTATTATTATTGAATACTTTTTATTTAGAGATGTGAAGTTCCTTCTTGAGGTTGAAAACAACAGATGACAAAACCGTCTCACCATGTGGTTCATCCAGTAGCTGTTCTATTCCTTCAGTCTCAACTTTAACGTGAACAAGAAGTGTGTTAAGTGTTTGTGACAGCGTCAAAAACTCCACAACAGCTACTGAATTCTGAACATTTACAGATCTTTAACTAGGTCGTGAGTGTAAATATTTTTCTCAAATTGTCTTTTTCTCCACCCCTTTAATGGACCGGTGTGTATGTTTCTGCATACTTCTCTGCTGTGTTAAGACTCTTTTGGTCCTTTGTTGGAAGTAGCTTTGGTAATAATTCAAAACACATTTGTTCCACAATGTCAAAACAACAAGTTAAATCATCTCCATGTCAAAAGGTAGGAGGCTGTAGAGGAGCACAGGGACTTTGTTGAACTATTTTGAATTAATGTTGTTGCTGTTTTTCTTCACAGTTATTGTTAGTTAACCTTCTGCATTAGTCATATTTTAAATAGAAAACTCAGCCTGATACATGCATGATACACATATTTAGAAGAGCTTGGGGTGTATCAACATTATTTCCACTGGTTAGATTGGAAAAACTTGCTTCTGAACATATAGCATGCAAGTTCAGTATTTAAAAAAGCGGATTAGCTCCATGAGCCTGACCAAAAAGTGGTGCAGTTTTGAGTAATATCGATATAAATGCCCCAGAAGAGTGACCTCATTCAGCTTTGATGTACAACAGTAGCTGTAGTACTAAGCTCTACTCTGCCTCAAGCAACCAAATTTTAAATTAGAAATGTAATCACCTTTGCGTCGCTTGTTGTAAACTTTCAGGGGATTACTACTGTGTGCTGTCTCTGAAGTCCCAGAAGGGAAGAACAGTGATTGAATATTTAAAAATAATAACAGTATTTGCTGTTATCAAGCCTTTTGTTTTCTCACCTTCTGCTGCAGCTAGGTCTGCTGATAAGGCCACACCTCATTCCCGACCCGGAGTTGTCACATTAATAACATGCAGTAATGAATTGGCTCGCTTCGTCACCTTGTTTTGTGTGTCGCCTCTTTTGACTGTAACCCTTTGTCTGATTTCTTCCCTCCGTGATATGCATTGATTTTTTGTTTTGTGCAGGTCTTCATGATACTGTGTTGTACTGCTCGCTTCACGACCCCGCGACCCCCTGCCCAACAGGTTACACTACTAACAAGGTAAGATTAAGCTTCTGCTTAAAGGAATAGTTTCACATGTTGGGAAACCCGCTTATTCCTCCCATGCTGAGAGTTAGTTGTGAAGATTAATACCTCTCTGATATCTGTGCGGTAAATACAGCAGCGAAAATAAGTATTGAACTCGTCAACATTTTGCCCAGTAAATATATTTCCGATAGGGCTATTGGAATGAAATTTTCACCAGATGTCAGTAAAAACCTGTTGGAAAAATTACGATACTTACTTTTTCTAAAACGGTTTGCATAATAATACCATATTATACTGATCACTCTAAACAAG
>NC_045754.1:12319482-12319639 GCF_008692095.1 Etheostoma spectabile | reverse complement strand
AGCCATCATCTGTCCTTGTGAAAGGCACATGATGTTTCTGGCACAGGAAATTCCCAGACCCAATGAGATAAACTGACAACATAGACTTTATGAATTTGTATTAACACTTTGTATAAATCCACTTTGTATAAATAAGCAGCTGTAGAGAGCTTCCAGT
>NC_045754.1:12317569-12319472 GCF_008692095.1 Etheostoma spectabile | reverse complement strand
TTTCTGTACTATTCTGTAGTGTGGAAACACTACACACTCTCCTTGTGCTCAGAAGTAAAAATTAACTTTTATATAACTAGAGTGGTCTGTCTATTCTTGATAATGAAATTATTCTAACAAAACACAAGTAATCCACACATACAAAAAACATGTATGTCCTTGACAAACGTTATGTGTAATAAAGTGGAATGATAATGGGAATAAATATTGAACACATGAAGAAAAAGGGGTGTAAAAAGACGCAGGAAGCCAACAAACCAGCTGAAATCTGTCAGTATTAAGGTATATCAAGGAAACTCTCAATTTGGCTTCAGAGAAAGAAAATCAATCTGTTAGAATGGCCCAGTTAATCACCCGACTTGAATCCAATCGAAAATCTCTGGAAAGAACTGAAGATCAGAGTTCATAGAAGACGCCCCCAGACAGTTTGGGTGGAAGAATGGGCAAAAATCCCAGCTGAGCAATGTGGGTGTCTAGTTTCTTCATACAGGAGGTGTTCTGAAGCTGTCATTACCAACAAAGGCATTTCTACAAAGTATCAAATACATTTCAGCAAGTGTGTTCAATACTTTTTCCATGTGTCATTTGACTTTATTACTTAATTTATGGACTTATTTATTTTGGTATCTTTGTATGTGTGAATTACTTGGGTTGTTAGTGACATTTGGTAAAAATGTCATGCTGATTGCCTGAGAAAAATGTTGACGTGTTCAATACTTATCCCCCGCTATATGTAGCTGGAGCCAGAAACCTGTTAGCTTAGCATAAAGACTGAAAACAGGGGCAACAGCTAGTCCCACTTTGTCCAAAGGTAGCAGAATGCTCCTCAAACATGTCAAAATAATGAAGTTGAATTTTTATGGGGGGTTATGTGTGACTATTTGTTGGCCTGGGAGCAGTTGCTAGTCAACCAGTAAAGACTACACCCAAGAAATACTTGCACATAACACACAACAACGGGTTAAATCACACTTTGTTGTTTTTGTTAATAAGGGAACTAAGAGAGGCTGGTTGGTGAATTTGTCTCCTCCAGACAGAGCAAGGCTATCTGTATAACTGTATACTTCTGTTTCTAGTCTTTATGCTAAGTTAACCAGCTGCTGTGAGATTGGTATAGGTCTTCTCATCTAACTCTTGGCAAGAAAATGAATCGTTTAAAGTTGTTTCAGATCAAGCAGGTTTTTACATGGAAATGCCCTCTGTGGGTTGTTATTAGACGGTGTCAGTGTGGGGCAGCGGTGGGCGGATAGAGCTGACAGTGGCCAAGTTTATGGCTCTCCAGAAGGCCGTGCAGCCAGACTGGTACCAGAGCATGGCAGACGGAGAGACGTGGCAGAATAATACCTCCCGCAAAAGGGTTCGAAAGTCGGTGGATCGAACTCTCGCCCACTTGGATGAGTGTCTGCTGGTTCACCAAAAATCCCAGGTACACACACGCATGCAGCAGTCTAAACACACACTCTGCTGTTCTTTTACAGTACAGTTGTGTATCAGTCATGCGCGGCACAAGCACACGGGACAAGGATTGATGCTTGGTGTTTATGTTGTTGCAAGAGCCGCTGTGCGGTGGAAGCGCAGTGAGAATAGGAGGAATTCTTTATCAGTGGGTACATTTATTATCAGTAGTTGTGTAGGGCTCAGCATCACGGATGAATAATGAAATCAGCTCTTTTTTCTTTTAAAGGCAGCTACCTCTTTCAGGTAGAAGAGAGTGAAGCCAATCCACATAAAGGTGTGTGTGGGTGTGGGTGTGGGTGTGCGTGTGCGTGCGCGTGCGCGCTTGTGCGGTTGAATGAATAAGTTTACACACCTATGCCAAAGTTGATTAAAAAGAGGAATTAAAAAAACTCCTTTTGTTTTTCTTTTGGGAATTGATCCTAATGCCTTAATTCAAAGAATTTAG
>NC_045754.1:12302303-12317559 GCF_008692095.1 Etheostoma spectabile | reverse complement strand
CCTTTTAAGGACACCAATTTTCTTTTTAAATGAATAATATTGTAAATAAATAAAGGTTCTTCCTTAAATACAGGGGACATAAGTATACACACCCCTATGTTAAATTCCCATAGAGGCAGGCACATTTTTATTTTTAAAGACCAGTTATTTCATGGATCCAGGATACTATGCATCCTGATGAAGTTCCCTTGGCCTTTGGAAATAAAATAGCCCCATATCATCGCATATCCTTCACCATACCTAGAGATAGGCATGGGGAACTTTCCATAAGATCATCTCTCAATGCAAAACAAACCATGACAAGGTGTCATATATATATATATATATATATATATATATATATATATATATATATATATATATATATATATATATATATATATATATATAGATACCTTAACTAAGATATGCTTCAGAATAAATATATTTTCCAACTGTATTGCCTTAGTCCCCTAAGGTCTGTAGCATGATAAATATAGGAAGTAATTTTATTCTAAGATTGTTTGGATTGCATTAATCTGAAAGTATGTTTTTTGTATGTGTATATTTCACTGCCAGTATGTTTTTAAGATGTGCTCTTCTGTGTATTTTGATGTCTGGCTGTAAACCAAATTTCCCTCGGGACAAGTGTAGAATGATGTTGAGCAAAGTAGGGCTGGGCGCTATGGAGAAAATCAAATATAACGATATTTGTATACAAATACCTCAATATCAATACTGCAATGATATTGTAGTGTTGACTGTTGGTGCTTTCACAAAATATTTACACAATGAGATTTTTGATAAATAATCATCAGTAATGTGGATATAATGACTAAGTGGGTAAAGACAAATGATAGAACAGTCTGGTAAGTTCAAAAAATGACAACTTTACTGTAATGCAGCCTTTAAAACCAGGAAAAGAAATGACTTATGCAATATTACGATATCACAATATCCAAAATCTAAGATATCTAGTCTCATATCAAGATATTGATATAATATTGATATATTGCCCATCTCTAGAGCAAAGATACAAACAAGCAACAGCGTGCTGCGAGTAAATGTTGACATCCTCCTGACTGGGTGAGCTGCTTGATTGCTACCGAGCTCCACTCCCCATCCCCCACTGCATCTTTCCTCCTCGTTATGTGAAGTTAACTTCATGTTGAGTCATCAACATCCAGATGGTCTATGGCAAGAATAAAACCTTTATTTTTATTTTTGCACTTGAGGAAAGTTTCCCTTTGTCCCTACAATCCTGATAATGCTCCATGAACATTTCTTTCTATATTTCACCAAACTATGCCATTGCCAGGAATTGGAGGGAGTGGAGATATTTGGGGTGGTGGAGGGAGGAGACATCCTGGAAGAGAGGGTGCGCTCAGCCAGGGAGACAGCCAAGAGACCGGTGGCAGGATTCTGCCTGGACGGCCTGCAGACGGGATCCATGGACCGGGCCCTGAGAACCCAGCTCATCACTGCTTTGACCAAAGAGCTGCCTGAGGACAAACCAAGGTCAGCTTCTGACTGTGAGAAATGTGTTTATTGAACACAGAGATTTCTCTCCCACTAATCATACACTCGTCTGTTGTGTTTAATTTGAAAGTACGTTATTTACTATTTTGACATCAATAAGATAGATGTAACACAAAGGGATTTTAATCACCCATTTAGGAACAGACTGTAGATGCTTTGCAGTAAATCCATACAGAAACAAAAAATACCAGAGGGACTATAACTAAGGGTTTAATCATTAATGAATGTGTTGATTCTGAGGGTTAGGATTTGAAAAGGTCCATTACCATTTTATAAAGACCAAAATCCACCACCTAAAAATATATTAAATTTACAACTATATTAAACAGAGGAAAGCAGCATGTTGGAGTCAAGTTTTTGGTTTGAAAAAAAAAACTTTAAGAAATAATTAGGAAAAATTAATGCAGATTCATTTTTCTGTTAATAAACAAATCTATTTGTTGACTAAATGTTTCACCTCTAATGTAACCTCAAAGGAAGTGAACACATTTTTATTCAAACTTTATATTTTGGTGTGTGCTGGCGTACTTTGGAGGGTGCTGTGGCAGAGCCATGGTCACTCCATGACGTTCTGTTTGCCAGTGTCTGATGAACGGTGCCAGCTACGTTTCCGCTCCATTGTCTGTCGTCTTATCGGGACATGGAGATTGGTTGAAGCATATTGCCATGTGGCATGTGACTGGCATGCATTTTCTCCATTGTTCATCAGTGACGCCTTCCTGATTGGTAGGAAGACTGTGGCAGGGGGTGTGGGGGTGGGGTTCTTTGTCTGTAGGACATTTTTGATGAGGTTGGCTTATCTTTTTCCAACTTACAGGGCATATTGGATCTACCACGTTCCTCATTTTTCTTCTTCCTTCAGTTAGGATCGGCACTCGGGGCGTGCGGTGTCCCCTGGCGGAGATCTTTGCCCAGTCATCCTATTCGGAAACTATTAACTGAGCAGCCAAAAACCTGTGGTGTGGTGTCCAGGCTCTATCAGTTTTTGGTGGTGTCTGGTTGCTTTGGCCTTCCGGTTGAGGGGGTCTGGGAACGAGATTGCCCAGACCTGAGCATCGATTTTTAACTGGCATGATGTGTGGTCTGGCGTTCCAGAGGTGTCACGCAGTCCAGACCATCAGCAGATGTGTCTTCACGTGGTCATGGGTTGTTCAGTTCAGAACTGACCTGTTGGTCAGTACCTGTTGGTCAGTTCTGGAACAGTGTTGCGTACGGGATGTTTGCCTTGATTGATGGTGCTGTGGCGGTTGCTGTCGGTGTTTTGATTCTGGGTGGTTTGTCAGCCCTTCAGCTCTCTGGGATTTAGGGGTGTGCTGTGTTTGCTGGACTTGCAGCTGCTGGGAGGGTGGTTGCATCACGTTAGGGACCACCTCATGACTTGTCTATTCGTGCACGGACCCTTTCCTTTTCGGCTGTCATGTATGTGGAGCTCTCTGCGGCGCCCCATCCACGCAAGCTGAACTTTGGACTCTTGGCTCTGCATTGCTGGGTACCTGGGGTCAAGGCTGTGGACTTGTGCTCTGGCCTCCTTGCTTTAGTCTGTGAGTGTGTTTGGTCCCTTGTGTCTTGTGTCTGTCTCTCTCTCGATGTATTTTGTTTTTGTTTGCGTGTGTCTGTTTTTGTGTGTCTTGTTGGTGGGCTGCAGACTCCGTTCCTGCTGTTGTGTTTTTTGTTGGGTCCCCCCCCTCCCTGTCTTTCCTCTCTGTGTTTTTTGGTCCTGGACGCGTTCTTTTGTTTCAGTGTACTGTTTGTTAATTGAATGATAAAAAAAAATTATGACAAAAAAAATCTTTATATTTGGAAACTTCTAACTAGGAGATACTCAACATTGTTACTAATTTCCAAAGTTATTACTCAGTTACCAACACTGGCATTTATTAATTCTTTGCTGATACATAAATGAATGTAATTTGAATTAATTTGGTTCCTTTTGTATTTTTTGTAAATTAACAAACCAGTGTAGTGTGATCCAGAGATGGAGAGCGGGCCCAGTTGGTAGGTCCATCTTATTTGTTAAGGACTCTGCTTGATCGATTTTAAGTGAAAACCCAGCAGTTTCTCTCGGTTTTAAATATTTTATTTTTGAATATCTTTGGGTTTTGGACTTTTGGTCAGACAAAGCAAGCCATTTTGAAGACGTCACCTTGGGCTCCGGGAGCTGTGATTGATTGTGATAGATTATTATTAGTCATTTTATATGAACAACTAAATAAATAATTGTAAAGATAATTGATTGTTTGTTGTAGCCCCAAATATAATCTTAGTTTAAGATTAAAACACTCGTACATATAAGCATAATGATGAAATAGAAAGAGGATCTTGCCTATTTTTAATCATGTGAAGGGAATATTGTATAATAATAAATAGGATTTGGCATCGAGAACCAGTTCCTACTTGGAATCGTTTCAAAAATTACGATTCCAATGGAATTGTTTATTTATTGGAATCGATCATCGTTTCAAAATTTAACACAAGCAAGTTTCTGGTCTCCGTAGCGCCCGCCGTACTTCCAGGCGCTCGTTGTGTTGTGTGGGTTTATTTTAAGTTGAAAAAGCCCAGTAGAACTGTGAACCACCATTGAATACCACTTATCTATGAAATAAGCATGTGACCCGTTTGAACTCCACCCCTAAAAGAATCGGAATCGAGCGGAAACGAGAGGAAGAATCAGTACTGATACACTAACAGTACAGGCTAAACTTTCTCTAGATGATACTAGAAACATAACTACATAAGCTGGTTGCCTTTCAGAGGCTTTTCATTGCCTGCCTTCATTGTGCCACATAAGTGCTCCACTCCTGGAGGTGACGGAGAGTCTGGCAGTAGCTCTGAGTTTGAGAAAGAGGACCTGAAAGAAGCAGTAGTCCATATCCAGGAGCGGCATTTGAGCTCATCTGGAATACCGATGGGACGCCACCATCCCTGTTGTTAGTTCTGGCTGTTAGGAGATGCTGCTTACTACTGGAAAGTGGAGTAGAGTCATTATCAAATGCTATATTGGGCTTGACCTTGATGCCTGCAGGCTAAGAGTCAGAGGGAGCCAGTTTACTGAAAGCCCACGAAGAGCATAAACACACACATATGATGTAGACCGTTGTGTTTGTGATTAATGCAATGTTTAATTCAGTACTTTCTGCTGTTTGTGATGTGACTGCTAGACTGCTGCAGGGTGTAGGACGACCTGATGAGGTGCTGGCATGCGTGGAGGCCGGTGTGGACCTGTTTGAGAGTTTCTTCCCCTTCCAGGTGACGGAGCGAGGCTGCGCTCTTTGCTTCGGCTTTGACATTTCCCCGGACCCGGAGCTTGCAGGTAGAGCACCCCACGCAGGTGTGGTGAATACCTTTTTTTATATTTTTTATTTAGTGTGGTGAATACTTGTGCTAAGGAATAGTTTTGTTACAACTTTTTCTTTTTACACGTTACATCATTTAGGGGGTAAATCAATATCTCAGATAAAACTAAACCACAAGTTATGAAAGAAAGCTTAACTTAATTGGCAGATGTGGTGCGCTGACAGTGATTCAGCACCAAACTCAGTTAATCATTATTCATTAATCATTCTCTTGTACTCCAAACTAATTTTGATATTGTAACATCAATGAATTGAATATATCAACTGATGCAGATCAAGCTTGTTAACTTTCGGCTGCTCTAATATTCACATTTAAGTTGCATCTACCCCCTCGTCTTTCTTGTTCTTCTTAGGCCCTGTTAACACGAATATGCTTGCGGGCGAAAACATTAACAATATTACATCAGCCTTTCGTTTTGACAGTGTTTTTGGGGCTTAAATACGCAAAAAAAGTGAAACCTCCCTCCAGAGTGTGTGTGTGTGTCTGTGTGTCTGTGTGTCTGTGTGTCTGTGTCTGTCTGATTTTAAATTGAAATCAGAGATTGGTCATGGCTATTTAAGTGTGTGATGTGTTTGATTGTTTGTGTGCGTGTAGTGGCTGGTGTGTGTTTTCTAGCCCCAGGTCAGTTGAAGTAATTGGGTAGGAAGAAATCCAGCTGGTAAAATTAAATCAATGGTGTATCTCATAGGAGCTCCAGTAAGGTAACAATTAAATACAGGTCCATCATACTGATTGTTGTCCCAAGTGAAAAGCTAAAGAAGTGGTACGACAAGAGCTGTGGGATTTGGACTGACTCAGCTTGCTGAGGACATTGTGCCTCATTAAAAAGTTGCGTGAAACTCGTCTGACAGATGGAGTGAAGTTGGGTATCCTGCAGCACGTAGTGTCAGACAGCACTAATCGATTCTGAACAGGGAGCATAATGGAGTTCAGTGGAGGTGGGGCACTGATGATGTCAAACCTGAAATTCTAAGTCCCTTCCCAGCCAATTACAAAGCCCTGTTTTTGACACGGCAGACCACATGCTATTTACCCTATTCCATCCTTCTAACCTTCTTGAAGTTTTCCTTTTTCTCCATCTTTTGACCTTTATTTCTCTAACAACATAGACAGTCTGATGCCTCGTACTTCACAAACACAGACTCACTATCTTACTCACACCATACATCCCCCGTCCCTATCCCTCCCCCCTCCCCCCTTCAACTGACTGCCTCGAAAACGTTTCTTTTTTTCTTTTTTTTCCTCACAAGTCACCTCAAAAAATCTTATTATGTGACCACATTTACTGTGTGTTGTCCTGTGCATTATGATGTTATTTATTGTATACTGTGTTGCTGTCTGCATTAATCCTTTTCGGGAGAGCGTGTGGCGGCGCTTTAAATAGCTGCGGCCCGGAGGCTTGCTCCAACAAAAGCACAATTTCACTGTGTACCTGTGCATGTACATGTACACTGTAACTACACATTTGCTCAAAATTGAGTTTGCCCAGAATCTGTTTTACCATGATTAAAAAAAAAGAAGTGTTTATGCCAAAAAAATGTGTAATTTTTGGGGAACAAACATCAATTGTGCAGCAGCACTATGGCTTATTACGGCTAGTTGTTGAAAACTGTCTTCTAATGCTCCATCATCTTAATAATTGAGTGGTTGTACCACATAAATAAGGTAATAGCCTAATCACAATGTAGAACTAAAAAAGCAACACCATATAAACTTGCGCTGCTAAAATAACTAGCCTTACTTTATTGGGGATCTTTGTAGCCTCCGACTAAGGTGGAATTAAATTAAATTAACCTGTTTGTTTAAACAGAAAAGAAAGATGAAGACAAAGAACACATTTTATTTGTGGGTGGGTTTACTCAGCAGCTTTTAGATGTACAAACATCGAGTGCACTATCCAAAATGTTTCTTTTTTAACAATCGGTCTAAAAGGCATAAAATTAAGGTTTACAATAATCTGCTTCACAGTTTGGTTAAGTAGCCTGTTTCTGTAGTTACTGCTCTCTGCTTTTGTAAGGCAGAATTGTTTTTCCGTCCTTTACATCTTATTAGCTTTGGTCAAGCCTCATTTTGTCTCTTAAACTTATTTCCTGTTTTTTTTCTTTGTTCCACTCTGCTTTACCCGTTTCAGTTTGCACTAAGCCAATTTTGCTCTGTTGTTGCCCTTAAATCTCCATATTTAATCATGTGCATTTCTTCCTATTTCTCTCTCCCTCTGTAACTGTAATCTACCCTCCTGTAAACAACATCCTTCTTGATAAAACAAGGCTCTTCTCTGGTTTCATATTCCTTTTCATTTAATGAAGTGAAGTCACCTTGCAGTGAACACCCATCTATGTAAGACGGGCTTTGGTTGTCATAACAAAGCCAGTAAGTAATTATATTATAATGGTGGAGATAATAAAGGACACAGCAATGGTTAAAGGGGGTCAAGGCACAGTATTTCTTTCTGTTTATTTACGCAGCCGAGCAGATAGAGCTATGGTTCTGTATGTAGCTTTTTGTGCTGAATAATGAGATAATGCTGCAAATAGTTTGTGGTGTGCTAGGAATAATGGATGGATGTATGTTTGCTTTGGCAGTGCTAGGGCTGGATGAAGAGAGGGACATGGCGGGAGAGACGCAACAGAATGGAGATTTAAATCTTGATGATCAAACGCAGATGACATCCTTTGAGATCAATCTCAAAGACAAAAGGTTTGTGGCAGCTATGATAAAACTCCAACAGGTTTCATAAGTGGCAGTGCTTGCAGAATCAAGAGCACTTGGTTAACTTTAAGGGTGCCTGTTCATGAATTCTACTTCCTTAAACTTTTTTTTACTTCTATCCAGTTACCAGGATGACTTCAGGCCCCTGGTGGAGGGGTGTGGCTGCTACTGCTGTAAGAACCACCAGAGGGCGTACCTGCACCACCTGCTGGTGACCAATGAGCTGCTGGCTGGAGTCCTGCTCATGATTCACAACACAGCCCACTATCAAGCCTTCTTCGGCGCCCTGAGAGAAGCTCTGGCCATTGATAAACTGGACCTTCTAAAGAGACGAGTACTTAGGGAAAGAGCCAGGCAGACGCAATAAAAGGACTAAGACTGATACAGTGGAATGATAGAAGAGGGAGTGATCCTGTTTTTCCTCTAAAGGATCACTGGACTGGCTTTACTAGACACAATCAAAGCTTAGTCTTACTACCGCAGTGACCTTGAGACTGAGCCCCTCCACATATCACTATTGCAATGTCTCTGAAGCACGATTAAAAGAGCAGGATGAAAAGACAAAAAAGACATTTAATGTTTGTCCCTTGGATTTTGGTTTCACAGCAAGAGGGACCGGTCTCTAAAGCTTGTGTATGGATCTGAGCAGAGAGACAATAGATGAAGTCAGTGTGTGCCTTCTGTTGTGGTGTGATTGCAGTACCCTTTGGACTCATTGATACAGTTGCATAGACCAGTGTTAATGAGCCAACTTGGGTGACCCAAAAAAGTTCCCGCTTTTCTCCTGTCATACATTAAAATGTCATCTACTAAGATTTCCTTTTTGTTATTTCATATTGTTCTGTGGTCGTCCAGCCGTTCATTTGTTCTTGTGTTCCAAAAATATTTTTAATGTTTCAGTTGGATGAGCATCTCACACATGTAGACTTTGACTTCATGTTGTTGTCAAACCCAATGACTAACAAGCATTGATGGTGAGTTTGTGTCGCATTAAACACGCTGCTCTCAACATGCAGATGTGGTGGTTGTATCTTGTGAGCTTCGGGGAGGTTAACTGAAGGTTTGAGCTGACAGCTTCGCCATTCCCGCTGCTGAGGTCAAGGAAAGATATGGGTCTCTACTGCCTCCCGTCCAGTGATGGAGAGAGGCGTTTTGAAGGTGAGGAGATATAATTGACTGACCGTGCAGATACCAGTGGGGGACAAGGGAAAGAATGAGAGAGGGAGAGTGACAGATTAAAGAAACAGCAGTAAGATTTGTTGACACTCTTGTGGTTTAACTTAACCACATTACACATTATATAGCAGTAGGTTGGAGGATTTACTGTCACTGTCATTAATAGTTTGGTGCTGTACAACATGTTTCGGAGATCTAGGCATAGTACAAGTTGGGAAAGATGGAAGTCTATTAACTGCGGAGAAAATGAAAGATAAAACAAGCAGTCACGTCGTGACATCTTTATTTTGGGGTTTAATGGAATGGTATCAGAAGATGGTGCAGAAAAGGTTGTAAAGTCAATTCCCCAGATTAGCCAGTAAAAATAGAATGAGTAGTGAACGGATATTGCCCTCCTTTCTCCTTTTTCAGCTCTTAGTATTTTACTCAGAAACATCTCAGTGGAGGTGTTCAGCATAATGTTTTGTTGTGTATCTGACAAAAATTTGTATAAGAAAATTGTCACTAAATCTACCCTTGATAAATACACACTGGTTAAAACAAGGTTTCCGTCTGTTTCTTGCAATAATTAGGTTCTTAATGACGGTTGATTGAAGCCCCTGATAAGATTCCTACTGATTATTCATCTTGACATATATTTCTCAAGTTTCAAATTTAACTGCAAGAGAGTGCAACAAAAGTGATGGCAAAAATGATGAGATGTAGCACAATGAAAAAGAATATAAATAAGCATGTTGCAGACGGGGGTTGGTGTCACCAGCTGACCTATTGCTAGAGTGTGTTAATTAGAAAAATAAGAGTTTGAGAACAATATGCAGATTTCGAGCACCTAGCATACACAGGAGTCTATACCCTTTACATTAGAAGATTCACATAAGATTCCTATAGAATGGACGTGTGATATTAAAACTATTGATGTGGGATCCTTATAGGGAAAAATATGCTAAAACTTTATCTTCTTCGCTTCTGTTAAGGTCAGTTTGCTCCTTCCAGCTCATCTTAACTATGCTGAAAATAACCACGGCTCATATTTTTGATAGATTATAGTATATAAGTATAGTATTTAACCGTAATTATTTCAAAGTTGTGAACACATCTTTAACATTATGGGAATTTATTTCCAAAATGCTCTTGTTGTAGATAAACATAAAAGCAGAGTTAATTGATTTTTTGGCAGCTTTGACACTGTTGGAGTGGAACATTCAGCAAATGTGAACAAATATCGTTCACATGGACTCTTGTTTCTGTTCATCTGGCAAATGTAAGTCCAATAGTCACTCTCCTTTTAAGGTTTGTTTTGGTATACTTCATAGACTGTTCAATTATTTATGTCTATGGTTTCCCCCAGAAATATCTAGCTCTTTATCTGTTAAATGTCCCACTATGTTCACCAGTTAGTCACTAACTGCTAAGCAGGTGTACAGGAAGTTTATCAGAGCATTTCCACTGAAATAATGCCTGCTGCAGCTGAAAATTATGCTTTGAGAGGGAACAAAAGTTTTGGGCCATAAAAGCAAAACGATAAACCGAAAGATGCTAAAACGCTCCATAGAGCTGAAGAGAACTGCAGTGTCAGGTGATAATTCTCTGTGGAGAATCACACACACACATTTCACATTTCATACAAATATTATTTGTATGTATTTATTATTTGTTATATTTATTAATGCAGCTTTAAACTGCTGACAGGATAACATGTGCCTCTTTCTCTCTGCTGCACTGAGCAACATTGGGCACAATTTCCATGTAAAGAGCTCTGAAAGAGTCAGCCGGTGGCCCTCATAGCTCATTTCAACCAATTATACAGTTGGAAAGTGCCATTCAGGCTGTATCACTACACGTTTCTTTTCTACTCTTAAGCCGAGCCTCACATTAATCCCACACTCCACATGGCAGCTGAATTGTTATATGCTGTTGTGGCAGCACACGAAAAAAGGATGAGATCAGCTTCTCTCGTTAGACAACAGAAAGTCTCATAAAGCCAGCAGTGTGAAGTGCAGAGGGTGTTAACGTGGAGGAAATGATGGCCAGAGAAGGGTTTTATCAGTGAGGGATTGTGTTGTCAGAGAAGAGCATCCAGAGTCTTTACAGCAGTAAAAAGGTGCCAGCATTTGTCACTTTGAGAGGAAAAATGTCACATTGTAGTGCTTTGGAAGCTTAAATCATTGATTCAACAAGGTGCCACAGCTATGATTAATGGGTTCCTCAACGGGACTACTGGGCACAGGCCTGGGTGTCACCTAAGGAGCTTCTGTTTTTGATTAACCTTGTTGAAAATTGTATTAAATGATTACAAAGAGAGACAAAACAACTACAATAAGTATGCCATACAATAACAGAGTGGCACAAATCAACTACAATAAGACACAAAACAACTACAGAGAGACACATAATGACTACAAAGAGAAGAAAGGGTTTCTACGTGTCTATGGGGCCTGTTGTCTCATAATTTGTCCAAGGCTGTAGCTACCTTTTTAACTACAGTCGCACACAATACCATCATTCTGTTAGCTTACTTTGCAGGATCTCCTTCATGTCACCCAGTCATAAACAATCAGGCTACAGCAAACTGTTATAAGATATATTCAATGTACTATATTCAACTGCTTGGCTGTGTAGCGATATATGGGTGATTGTCACACTCTGTTCTCATAAAAGCTTATGCAAGCATTTCACAAAATGTTCTTTTGTTGAAACATGTATCTCACGTTCTCTTATTGAAACATGTATCTCACTAACCAAGGACGGAGGCCCAAACACCACACACACACCACACACACACACACACACACACACACACACACCCACACCACACTACGCTGTTTGTATCAACCTATAACCCAACCACATGATTACACACTCACACACTATTATTGTTTGTATCAACCTATAATAAGGAACAAGGACGCCTCGGGGCGACTCTCTCTTGGGTGTTCAGCCCAGCAGGTTGCCCTTTGTACAAAGTAGCTTGGTGTCCCGTGTCATCTCTTGAGCCATCTTAAACGTGAATAGAGAAATCTCTTCACACAAACCTACACTGCGACAGCTCCCTCGAGCTCCTGACCCTCTCCTCAGTCCCCATGGCCACCCTTGACAACCAGCGAGGAGCACCCATGATTCTTGCCACTTTGCTGGCTATGAATGAATGCTCACTAAACAGAAGGGCAAATGCCTTATTGCCTTATGCCTCACTGAGGTATTATAGGATTCATTTATTCACATAAATCATCGGGGAGGACCTACTCACTTCCTTGGATGCCCTAAATGAATATTTCATCAGGGCTATGACTCTGAACTTTATAATGTATGAGTCTAAATTGAAGTACTCTGAAATATAGAGATAGAGAATTTCATAATAAATGAATGCTTCAGACTTATTGGTTAACATCCCTCATGACCTTTTGCCCCGGTGTTATGTGTAAATTTAATGGGAAGTGATGTGAAACCCATATCAAAATGTTTAAAAGACATTGAAACACATGTGCAAGCCTTCTCTGCATATCATGCCCCATTACTGTGATTTTATACTGTAAAAATCCTGGGGAGGACCCCATATTTTTATTCTTCTGGTACCAGTTTGCTCACTGCAACACCAGAATGGAGTTATATTCAAAGAATAACAACCTGAAATATGTGCTTTACAGCCAGCCCTTTGACCTCTTTGAACATTTTCAAGCGATGGTGTTTTTCCGGGTTGGTGAACGAGACTGTCAATGAATTGTAGCTGCAGTGTAGTTTTATGCAAATCCAATCCCATATTAAGACTAGGTGTAGAATACCAAATCCAGTGAATGAAAAAGAGGAAGTATACATTTGATTAAAGCTCCTGCACTTTTTTGGACTGAAACGGACACATGATCACAATCTTCTTTCAGGCTGTTAGAACGTTAACATTTCCTAAGTAGCACTAAATACAAAGTACAGCTGAGGCTGATAATAATAGGAATATAAAAAAACAATTTATTATACAAAGTGAAGTTTTGACCTGAGGAAAAGTTAAGGGATCACAAACGTTATTACGATTTATCCTGAGGAGAAAATGAATGTCTGTAGCAAATTTCCTGACCGTCCATCTGGCAGTTGTCAAGATATTTTAGTCTGTTCCAGTAAATAATCAATTACCATCATAGAAAACAACAAAAAGTACTAAATTATTGAAACCAGAGAAACTTTGATTAATTGTTTTAGCTTACTCTTCTTTTTGACTCCCAAATCCTCTTCTTTGCCTCTGCACACACACGTTCAATAAAACATACTGCCAGAGTAAATAAAAAAATGTGCAGAGAGGTTGGCCGGGGTGGCCCAGAATTATATTTTACTGAATGAAGTGTTTTATTTAGTTTGCTTCTGAGTCAAGCAAAAGGCTCCCCACAGTAAGAAAAATGGTTGGAATTTTTAGAAAATATTAAAAAATGTTTCTTCTTACAACTTCCAGTATATTTATCATACCAATCGGTGGCAGAACAATACACACAGGGAAATTAGAGTAACGAGCGCCTTTAAATTGTGATGCTCCGTCTGTACAGTGGCTGAGTTCCTAAATGCATGATTATTGTGGGATGTAGTAGTAGCCCTTACTGTCCAGGGAGCTAAATCCTGTCTCTTTTTCTGGATCAAATTCATTTGGAAAACATGTGTTAGTTAATTGAGGGTTTATTTAACCCTTGTGTTGTCATCCTGTCAACCATGAAAAAAAAAAACATTTTGGTCACTTTTTTTCCACATTATTATCGCTTTTTCCAACATTTTTGTCACTTTTTAATGTTGTGGGTTCTTTTTTTATGTTTTTGGTGTTTTTTCCAAAGCTTTTTGACATTTATAATGTTGACATTTTCAGCTTTTTTTGACGGCCTATTTTTTGTGACAAAAAACAAAACAGTTAACTGCAAACGGGTCAATTTGACCCAAGGACAACATGAGGATTAAAGGACACCAAATGTTACAGAAGGTTGGATGTGCTTTTGCTTCTGTAGTTTCTGTGTTTCACTTCTAAAGCACGCTTTTTATTTACGTTGCTCTTCTGCTCTAGAGGTCACAGGAAGTTGAACCAAAGGTCAGTTGTGTAGTGGGACAGCGGAGGGATGAAAAGGCCACGTAGGATTTGACCTTTACTGCTGAGCATCACCGGCGAGGGCGGGGAAAATGCAAGATTAACTCATTCAGCCTTATTTCTGGTCTGTGCTCTTTGAAGGAAAGAGCGTTCGGTAGAACATTAACATTAAACAACCCGAGTTTCTCGGCAGCTGCATCGTATCACTTGCTGTACTACAGTACAGGGAAGTTGCAGAAAGGGATTTGCTCCAGTTGAAGTGTTTACAGCTAAAGTTATTTCCCAGCATGCTTCCCTACAGTGTGTCTGGATAGGAAGTACGTTGTTTGAAAATGCTTTTACACAATGAGTGATAATTGAAGGATTCATAAAGCCTGTTTGAAAGAATGGTAAAGAAAAACTTAATGATGGCGAATTTAAGTGATCACCATGCTATCAATCAAGCCGCTCATGTATTTCTGCAGCAACGATCCATTCATATACATGTGAACCATAATTCTGGATGTTTATCGTGTAACTTCTAAATTCATTATTTCCAAATTAAAAAAGCCATATAGCCTCATTTTTCTAATTAGAAATCTCATATCTTTTAAAGCGGTTGGATGAAGAAAAATGGGTCCTAAGGATGCAAGACATGAGCTGTTGTCAGCTATTTAAAGGGACATTTCACCCTAAAATCAAACATACATATTTTCCCTCTTACCTGTAATGCTATTTAGCAATCTAGATTGTTTTAGTGCGAGTTGCCAAGTGTTGAAGTTAGAGAGATAGAGATGTCTGCCTTCTCTCCAATATAATGGAAGCAGAAGGCACTCAGACTTGGCTTGTGGTGCCCAAAGCGCCAAAAAATACATTTGAAAGTCAACAACAATGTCTCTTTCCCTCATGAACCAGTTACTTAAGGTAATCTACAGACCTGCTTGTGAGCAGTTTAATGTAGCAACTTTATTCTTTCTACCGAGCTCACCCTCAAATCGTAGAGTTTGATTGTAATGACAGCTTAGAGAGTTTCGTTCTCAAGAGTGTGACTGAACATCTTGATGGGTTTACACGCAGAGACTTGATTAATTAGAGATTGCATTCCAGGAAGGTTGTGGTTGTGGAGATGGAGTGAGGCATTAGAGGAGGCTCGTCTTCTTCACTTTTCAGGCACAAACAGCGTATTGGCCAACGTTGCCATGGCTACATTGAGGCGTGTGTGTGGCATTATTTCTGGTGCAAACTGTTGGACATCACTAGTATTTCTTTTCTCTGATTATCTGTGGAACATTTCTCTATTTTGCAGAACTAGCTGGGTGATCAAAGCATTGGACAGGTTATGAAAAGAATAAGGACAAAAATAATGACCTCAGCCGTTGAGGGATCAGGCAACCAGTGGACAGAAATCCAATTGTTCCTGCTCTTAATGGGGAACTGTGCTGTTTTTTTAGCTTAATTTACCTTAACTGA
>NC_045754.1:12300958-12302293 GCF_008692095.1 Etheostoma spectabile | reverse complement strand
AGTCATTGGAATGGTTATATGAATTTTTTCAAGTTGAATGGTGGTTGTCTTGCTTTCCTCTAGCACCTGTGAGCAGAAAAACCACCCTTGCAACTTTGGGCCGGGTATATTGCGTGATATCAGGTTTTGCAATGTAATGAATTGCTTCACGGCACTGCACACACACGCCCATTCAGGAACCGGCTAACAAGGTTGCAATGGAGTTTTTCACACTATTGTCATGGTTGAGCCGGCAAAAAAGAAGCAGAAAGCTAGGAAAGTATTATTGGAGGAACAGAAAGAGAAAATGACTAACCGAGCGAGAAGTCAAACACAAGTAAACATAGAAGCTGCCAAATATCTATTCTGAAGTTGTTAGAGGAGCTCTATAGAGAAACCTGCGAGGAAAAAGTGAAGAAAGGGCCAAAACTGCATAGCACCGCTTTACAAACAAGGTTTTCCTTCTCTTGCCTGTACAAATGGAGACAGCTGATAGCAGAGATCTATAATTTCATCTGGATTTTGAAGGAACATCAAAAGCAGATTTGCTTGTTGAGCTTTAAGTCACAAAGCTGATTCTGGTTCTGATTACATATCTGTTGCTCAGGATGGGGTCACTGCAAATTCTGGTGCTTTTAAGAATATTTCCTTTAAATATCTCAAGCTCAATGAACAACTGAAAGATCCAAAGCACATCTACTCCCTCACTGAGAATTCCTGTGTCTGAATTGCAGCGGCCTCAGACCTCCTTCTCCACCCACCACCACCGCTGGTCCGCTCAGAGCTAGCCTTAGCACAAACCATGCCATTTAAAAGAAGTCAAGGGGATTTTTATTTGCTCTCAGAAATAACAAGATTGCAGATTATAAGAATTATGCTACTGTCACATAAAACATTTACTGAACTGAGAACTTTGATAGATGTAGAAACATCTTAGTATCTGAAAAAGTGAGCTGAGAAGATACTAGCAATTTGAGATTTTTGTCTGCATGATTATGTCAAAGGTAGATTACACTGTGATATGTTTGCATGGGCTTGCTGTGATTTTGGTTTGGGTTTATTGCATGTGTTTGCTGTGTTTTCTGTTTGGGTTTATTGGGGCATGTCTGAGTGTTGGTATTGCTGTTTGGTTTTGTGGTGGCTTTATTTCCTTGTTTTAGGTGGGTTTCTTTATGAGACTGGAGCCCCTCCCCCTGTTTGTTGTTGTCGCTCGGACTTAACAAGCTCAAATTACACAAGTGGACCCCCTGGGCTTGATGAGGGCAGGTGTGTGAGAACAAGGCGGTGAAAAGGAGAGAAGCCACGGGGAAGCAACGGGCAAGGGCAAGAGGAACTGGCGGAAGAGGAGGAGAGCAG
>NC_045754.1:12294943-12300948 GCF_008692095.1 Etheostoma spectabile | reverse complement strand
AAGCAAGAGAAGTGAAGCCAAAGAGACACGGAGGATCTTAGCGGTAGCTGAGACGAGTGGACGGATGGGAGAAGCGTCTACGATAGACACTCCGAGAAGGACTGAAACGCGAGAAAGCAGATAAGTAAAGGAACGTCTGCCGGCTAACCTCGGAGAGTGTGTGGCGTGAGAGCTCTCTCTCTCTCTGTTCCCTCCCAGTGCCAGCTACGGAGCAACGAAGACGCTACGCCGACCAGACGAAGAAGGACCCCGGCTTCCGGGAGTGAAACGTGGCTACCGTTTGCATCATTGCTGCCTTGGACTGAAACGAACATTGAACCATAAACGATAAGGACATGACTCTTAGTATAGTACATGAATTTTAACCCTTCCTTGCTGTCTCTTTTATACTTGTTGTTCGTTTTAACCTTTTTAGTATAGAATAAAGAATTACATTTAGACCAAGCTGTGTCCTATTTCGTCAGTGGGAAGATTTTAACTGCTGGTAGACCGCCTATTAGTTTAAAAAAAAAAAGAAGGAACACTCCCCTCCTCGCGGCAGGTTTGTGACAATTACAAATAAAGACATTATTAGACTGACATGAAGAACTCTAACTGTGTTTGTTGGGGTTCACCATACACAACACGTTTTAAATTGTAGCTGACCACCTTCTTAATATGTGAACACTGTTAACACACTATCCGATTCAATCTGCTATCTAAGAATGGCTGCTAGCGGCGAGCTAGCAATATTAAAGTCACCTAGGAAATATCTTCTATGGAAAAGGATTTCTTATGAGGGTTTGCTTAATTTTGTTGCCTGAGGATAAATAGTTTGCAGGCTTCAAATTTAACTTCCAAATAAAATCCATCTTTTCTGTCTCACCATGGTAATCTCTCAGCTCTGGGTTGTCAATCTGTCATGCACTTTTCAAAAGATTAACCACTTGACACAGCCTGTCTCCAACTTCTCTGAAAAAAAATCAGTTTTTGGACCATGGTTATGCTGCCACTTTTTGTGATGTCACAAATCATGCACATCGCCAGCAGAGATTTCATGACAGTACGGAGAAACCTTTAGCCTGTCAACAGCTGGAAAACCTTCAATCTGCATACAGTCAATGAAACAAAATAGTAGCACTAGAAAAAAACACATTTTTGAATGGAGGGGTCTTTGAGGCATTCCTCAAGATGTTCTGGGTTTTTGGCTCGTAAACCAAGAGTGTGATTGGTGCTACCACTGTGATTGATACACTGACAATCATTGAGTTTGAGGGCAATTTCCTTGTTTCTTGTTGGAATCAAGAGACGGGTGTCCTGGTGGGTCTGGATGCTATGCATTCAGCCTGTAAGACCTATAATATATCTGCCCTTTATCGCCCTAAACCTTCCTTGCTCTGTTGGGTGTGTACAATGGGTTAGTAGAATCCCTTGCCTCATTGCTCCAGGCTGAAGGGAGGGTGGGTTTCTGTGAATGATGGAGCCAAAACTGTCATTGAAACTCTGGCGTTAGTCCAATGTTTTGATGTTGATGAAAAGACTGTCAGGAAGCCATGCGTAGACACAAATCTCTGCTGCTGTTCACTTCTTTACACCACAAGTATTGAGCTTGCCTCAGTTACTCACCCTTACGTGGGACATTTAGCTGAGTAATGACTGCAGCAGTATGATCAGCTGCGCAGATGAGAATGTATAGATGTAAACGGGGATATTGGTTTTTCAAGCACATCCATCATCCATCCATCCATCCATCCATCCATCCATCCACCCATCCATCCATCCAAAGTCATTTGCAATGCATAAGATGGGAATGTAGTCTACTTATGTCCAATTAGCAAAATATTCCACCTGCTAAGTATCATTACAATGCTGAGGCTATGTTTGTGATACTTTACAATTTACTGTAATGGGCAAGGTGGTTATTTAAGTAACATTTATATTGCAGTTAGTTTAATGATTAATGGTTTTGGGGTTATTTGAGGTTTTAGAATACAATGTACCTGTGTGTCGCTCATTGATCCAGTTGCAGAAAAAAATCTGACCAATTGGATTGAAAGTGCACAAAGAAATGCACAAATATTACCACAAAGAAAAAGAAATCAGAAAATGGTGATAATAATAGCTCAAAGTACAGGAGCTGAAATGAGAGCAGAATGTTATTATTTCAGCCCGTTGGTCCCTCAGGCCACATGCCTCCTGGATACTGGTGGCCTTAGCTTTCATTGCTGTCACAGCATCTTTTGTCTCTTCAGCACCACAAGTCCACAAGGGAGCCTGCATTTGCATTTTTTAATCCAAAGGGGTATCTGCATTGCTACATTTTCACATACACTCTACACATTTTTAATGCCTAGAGTTTAAGGATCAAACAAGTTATAACATGTTCATTTGCAAAGGTTACCTTTGTGAGTTGTTTCTCTTTCCAGGTTATGTCTAAAGGTAACAGAATCCACTTCTACCACAATTTGTTGTTTTTATTTTAGAGATTATCTTTTTGAGCTTTTTATTTTAGGAAATAAAAAGGAAAGGACCACCAAATAAGACATAAGGTGTAGATATTTAATGCACAAAATTATAATGAGTACTCTAATGTATCTTCTGCATCATGGACTGTATGTGTTTCTATTCTTTGCATTGTTAGTATTACATTATAATGTATGTTATAGCCGTGCTATCAATGTGGCTCTAGAGGTCTAATAGTTGGTTGGCCCACCACGTTGGCCCAGACTGAAATATCACAATACAAAGTTTGGTACAGACGTTCATGGTCCCCTGAGGATGAATACTGCTGTCTTGGGTGATGCCCTAACTTTTCCTGTAGCACTATCAACAGGTCAAAGTTTAAGTTGTCAAATTCTTTAATTCATGACCAAATTCCTGCAAAATCTGAATCAAATTTATTGCCAAAGTAAGTTTTCACTAGCAAGGAATTTGCCTTTGTTTGTTTAGTGCATACAATAAAACACAAAGAAATAAACAACAAAGCAAAGTACTTCCACAGTCAAGAGCATACATACATATATATCAGAAATGTCACATTGAAAAGTATGTAAAAGAAACTAACAAATTTTTACAAAAATAGGAAAGGTAAGCTGTATTATTTTGTGCAGGGTGTGCAAAACGATTGCTCCAAACCCATTCCATCAGCCACAGCTGCAATAGTGCTAATTTTAGCAAATGTTAGCATGCTAACATCCTAATCTAGTCTTGTTGTGTAACAAGAGTAAGAGTGTACAGCCATGCTTTTGGCAACTGCAAAAACAGGCGCGTTGAATGTGTCGTCCTGTAAATCTGGATGTTTTTTTATTGCCTGTCAGAGTCTTTATCGCTCATTAAATCACTCTCAGTGATATCAACAATATTGTTGCCAACTGTGATTGTTATAGTTGTGTGACTCCGCCATCCACTTGAGTTACAACGATTTTTAATACAACAAATGAAATGAAATGAAAATTATAGTTATAGTTATTGTTCTAGGTACGGATGGCCCTTTAGGCTTAAAATAAGTCTATTATTGCGAAACTATATTATAACTACAACTAGTTCAGCTATGAATGTGTAGAACTTGTGGTGGGTCACTGATAGGTTTGGGTATAATTTGGTTTTTTTCCAAAACCTGTGCTAAAATATAGAATACTTCTAATACTTTATAATACTTTTAAAATGGTGCCTGAACCCATACTTCAGATTTAAAAAAAAAGACAAAGATTTAAAAAAAAATATGTAGGCCTATATATTTAAAAAAGATGCACAAAACTACAGTCAGCGACATTTAACGACTTGTTTATTGCTAAGGCCATATGGTCAAAATTAAATGATTTATTAAAAATGTAATAACAAAAACAACCACTAGATGGAAAAATGGTAATTTAAATTACTTTGAATGCACCATGAGGCTGGCAAGGCTGTCTGTCTGTCTGTCTGTCTGTCTGTCTGTGTTGTTTTTCCGACAGCGGCAGCTGCAGACTGTTTAATGTTTAATGTTTAATTGTTTAATGTTTGCTGTCAGCATTTTAACCGTGTTAAATCCAACTGCTAGCTAACGGTAGGCTAACGTTACCTGCTGCCAAGTGTATTATGTTAACTAGCGTCACATGTAGCGATGCTTCAGTGGCCTCTAACGTCCATTTCAAAGTATCAGAGGGCAGCGCTGGTATTTCAGTAGCACCGAAATCAGGCACTGAAATCCACGTTACTATTCGGTCCGATAGATACCCAAGGGCGTCGGCCTGTGGGGAAAAAGGGGACGGAGTACCCAGGGCCCTCATGTGAGGAGGGCCCAAAAAGATGCAAGAATGAACAGCTGTGGATGCGGGGAGGAGCCCATAGAGAATGCCTTTCTACAGGGCCCTGAATTTTGTGCTACGCCCCTGTAGATACCGATTGTTAAGGCACCGGTGCCGTATTAGCACCAGGATTTGGTACCCAACCCTAGTACCTGATGACATCTTTTCGGGCACTATGGGACTATTTTAGCTATTTTCAGAGAGATTGTTGTGTTTGTGATGATTCACGGCCATGTTTTCTATGTGACTTTGCGTTTCAGTGTTGTTGTGGGTGATGCTGATGTTTGAGCCAGCTGGGTCGGGTTGTTGTTGCTGGAGATTTGGAGGTCAGACACGTAGCTAGCTGCAGGGTAAAAGAACAGCTGGGTGGACTAGGATACCGCCTGCAGCTGAAGAAAGGCCAGGGACCCCTCTGCCTACCGAGTGCACTTTGTTAATGCATGTGTGATCATGGCACACTTAATGAATAAATATTTGTCTTCATTTGTACATGGTTAGGCACTTTTAACCTAATTTGCATGTAACCTCTCTTCTGTTCCTTGTGAATCACCAGTAACGTGGGACTTTGGGAATGACAGCCGCTGGTTAGAGTTAACCTCCTCCGCTACAACGTTAGGTAGTAGGTCTCCATTAGAAGCACTCTCTTTCCTGATTTAGCTGACATATCAACATCAAAAGAGGAGAGTTGCAGGGAAATGGGATTACGTATTTGAAAAGAACATTTTAAGCACAGAAATAACAAAAAAGAGAGGCATTCTACGGTAGTGAAACAATTTACTTGCTGTCCCTGTGGGAGAGGGAGATTGTAAGCATTTAGTGATTGATTGACAGTGCTCTTGCACTGGCCTCTTTGTAATTGTTCGAGTGTATACACTCACTTCTCTCAATTGGGCCAAGGACTGGGCTAACAATATGGGAAGAACTGTGTTGAATGAAAGTCATCTATTTATGCTCATCGATTCAACATTGTTCCCCGGGGGTTTTTCAATCTGCAGATTTAATTAACAAGTTTCACAGGACTAACAGGCAGCAGCTGTGGGAGTGGATTTTGTGGTGAATAAAAAGCAGAACATGAAAGAAAGGGAAGGTGTGAGAGACAAAAGGGGATTAATATGAGAAATTGACCCTTCGGCAACAGAAAAGATAGGACGGTGTTTTACACTTTTTTGCAACGTTTTTGTCGAGGGGTTTTTCTATGCTTTTGACGCTTTATGAAACATTTTTGTTGCTTTTTTTCAGCGCTTTAAAAACTAAAAATCACGTTGAATAAACATTATTTGGACTAATAGTTAAGATCAGAGCATGTTGACTGAATCACAAATGGGCTTATGTCAAAGTTTAGTTTTTGGTTTTGAAACCATTTAAACATTTTTTTCAAATGCTATAAAAAATTGTATAAAACACCAAACATCAATGAAATGAATCATTAACTTGACCCGCAGAGGTGCATCATTGTTATTTTTGGGCAATTTGGTTGAAAGAAACCCATACTTCTGATCTAAAAAACTCTGAAAACGAGGAAAACACAAGGGTTAGAAGGGATAGTTTAAAGTGCGAAAAAGAATAAGCACAAATGATTAAAGAAGTTTCAAATGCATTAGCACACATTAGTCATACACAATAAGGAATAAAAGGAAAATGCTTGAGAAATATGCTTATTTGCTTTCTTGCCTAGAGTTTATTGATCAAACAAGTTATAACATGTTCATTTGTAAGCTAACAAAGGGGGGGGGGGGGGGG
>NC_045754.1:12293715-12294933 GCF_008692095.1 Etheostoma spectabile | reverse complement strand
GCAGCTAGCCTGCTTAAAGTTAATACAATCCTGGTGAGGTAAGAAAATAAGGTCACCATTTTTTTAACCTTTGTTAGTTCATTAATGAACACTGAAAATGTCATGTTGTGGTAGAGGTGATGAATATTGATTCCAACCACAGGTAGACTACGGGACAAGTGTGCAGCTTCAGACCAGTCAATATTTCCCTGCAAGAGGAAATACCTGTGCATCATCACTGAACAATCAATACATGAGAGCACCTTCCTGGCTCTGGTGAATATTTTCTGTCAAAGCATCAGCAACCTGCGAAAAATGGACGACAAGCATGAGGGCAAAGTGTGTAATTAGTAGGCATTATAGCAGTTTAGGTCTAAATGTGATGTAATTATATAATATGCTACATGTGTATTTTGACCCCTATGGAAAGAGAATAAAATGACCAAGTCTTCATGTTACCACCTTCCTCTGTTTCTTTTGTTCTGCCTCACATGCACACACCCTGCAGTGAATGCACATTTTTCTCGTAAACCGCTCACACAGCAAGTCACTCTCAGTCATCCCTGCCGAGGAGAGGTGTTGCTTTAAATGCTCAGCAGGTTAACAGATTAAGGGGAGCGAGAGTGAGAAAGGTATGACTATGCATTACTTATGTATGCAACTCCTGATACTTATTGAATGTGTGCTTTTATTTAAGGAGCACATAATAAAGAGAAGTCTAAGTCTAAGTCTAGTCTAAGTCTGTAAATGCAATTTGCAGGATGCACAGTACGTCCTTCCGATTTTGTGAAATAACCATTTCATTGGCACAATTTCCTCCAGAATTAAACTTCTCAGGGGAAATCTCAGGGGACCAGATGCTGTGTATTGAGGGAGATGAACCTGTAATTTTTTAGGGTAGCAGCGTTTTGCCCTTTAATCTTTTCCACAGGAGAGGATCCAAAGGCCCTGACACACCAAGGAGACCGTCAGCCGTCTGTCTAAGTTGCCGTAGTTTGTGTAGTGTGTCCCGCACCGTCACCACACGTCGGCCTTCTTCCGCCTTTTTTCCCCGGATGAACAGTGTTCAGCTTGAAAACGAGAGTGAGGAAAGAAAACACAAGGCATTTTTCATTGGAGCTGTGAAAACTTCCACTCCACTTTATGCACTCATTAGAATCTATTGCTATTAATATGTCACCAGGGAACTTTACACGCATATGCACACACGCACACACACGCACACACACACACACACAC
>NC_045754.1:12291405-12293705 GCF_008692095.1 Etheostoma spectabile | reverse complement strand
ACACACACACACACACACACACACACACACACAATTTACGCATTGTATTGACTTACATTCATTCCCTGGAGACTTATCCTTACAGTTTTTTTAATCTGTACAAAAACCAAAGTCTGTGCTTATTGCTTGGCAACCTCACATTTCCCCACCCAAAATTTTGTTTATGTTTTCCTGTACGGCTAAAGCAAACAAAACACAATGTGTTAATGAGTGAGCTTTTGGTGTGCTGGTATGTGGATTTTGTTTTTGTTAGACAGTGCCAGGCTAGCTGTTTCCACCTGTTTTCCTGCGGTTTCCAGTCTTACAGTAAAGTGCTCGACCTAATGCCATAGAAAGTTTGACAAACCTATTTCAGTGTGTTGTTAGTATTTTTTTTTTTTTTTAAGCTATGCTGACAGACTGCCGGCTTTGAACTTTATGTTACATCTTGTGCAGTAAAATTGCTAGAACTCATTTTCCACCACCGTTTCAGAATTGGTTCCATTCTCCCACATGAGCCCTTAACCTCAAAATGGCATCAAATTAACAGTAAAGGCAGCATGTGTATAAACGTCAGGGAGTGTCAGAGAGGGGGAGGATGATTATCGGGCTACTTTGACAAACTGGTGGGAGGAAAAAGTAGGAGGCTTTGGTGGATGAAGAGATGGAAGACTGAATGTCGTTACAACCCCCTGTCTGTATCCCTCATCATTTGCCACTGCTAAAGACTGCAAGGGCCCATGACATCTGTTCGTCCACACACAGAAACGCACAAAGCCTCTCATATTCAGGAAGACAAAAGAAGGAAGCAGAAAAAGATACTTGCTAATTGTGGCTGAACTAGAGTGACACTTTTAGTCATTGAGTTATTTTTGCCTTGTGTGTTTTGCCTCCTCGGTCACATACTATACATGCAAAGCAGGTCTGAGTGATTAAACAATAAGCAACCAACACTCACACAAGTATCCTGTTCCTTCTGAGACCTGCTGATAAACATGCAAACTCTGCATAACATTCATCTTTTCCTTCCTCAGACGTGTCATCCCCATATGACAGGGTGAGCAGTGCAGCTGACCCCTCCCTCTGCCTTTCACTCAGGGATGGGATCCTACATTTTTTAACCTGCCTGCTCAATTAGACCAGTTTAACATGTTTCATTATGCACTCATTATTGCACACAGACACACAGAAAGGTGCACAGACACATCAGATTTATGCATGTCATGCAGCAAATAATAAAGCCTCTTCCTCCCACGATAATTTAATTTTGATAATGTCGGGTAACCATCCTACATTATTAATTTAATGTAAAGTAGGCCTATTTTATTAGAGGCATTTTCTTTAAGTTGAAGTAGGCCAATAACTAATTAAAAACAAATGCTTCAATCAATAATAATTATTGCATACACTATGACTTTTTTCATATTTCTTTCAACATCGTATACTTTGGCATATCTAGTATGTTACTTCATCTGCACTCAAGGTCTTTCCACAGAAACACTGATTTAATGAATTTCTTCCAACACATGTCTGTGAAGAGAATGATGGGTCCACTTCCCTCAAACATGTGCATGCAGTACTTCATCTGTTACCATTCTTCCCATGTTTGGGGAAAAGAGTGTTGTCTGGCTCATTTTTACGAAATTGTGTTATGACTTTTTTCGACAAAATATACAATGACTTTTTTCAACATTTTCTCATCATACTATACTATTACTACATAATGTAACATGCTATAGCTTGACTTTTTCAACATACTATGCTAAGATTTTTTTTCAAAATACTACAATATGACTTTTTTTCTACACAATACAGGCTGCTATGACTTTTTTTGAATATTTTCCACTAAAAAGTGTTTTGAATTTTTTTTGACGTAATACGACTTTTTAAAAATGTTTTTGACATACTACTTAATTTTTTGCGTTCCTTCTTTGTATAGTACGAATTAAAAAAGTCATAGTATAGTATGTTGATAAAAAGTCATAGTATAGTATGTTGATAAAAAGTCATAGTATAGTATGTCCAAAAAAGTCCAAAAGTCATAGTAGAGTATGAGTATGTTTTTGGCATACCATGCTATTACTTTTTTTAACATACTATACAATACAACTTTTTTAACATACCATACTATGTCTTTTGTTTGACTTTTTTCAACATACTGTACTTTGAATATTTTCTAAAATACAATTTTTTTTTTCCCCAAATGTTTTCCACTCTGACACTTTAGCGACTTTTTTTGACATGCTAACTATACTATGACTTTTTTGGAAATACTATACTATGACTTTTCTTGACTTTTTTCAACATACTATAGTTTGACT
>NC_045754.1:12290367-12291395 GCF_008692095.1 Etheostoma spectabile | reverse complement strand
TATTATACTATGACTTTCTTTCAACTTTTTTCAACATACTATAATATGAATAATTTTTTCAACATAATATACTATACTATGACTTTTTTCAACTTTTTTTTCAAAATACAATGCTATTTTTTTTACAATACCATGACTTTTTTTGGAATATTTTCCACTATGACATTTTTTTCGACTTTTTAAACATAATAAACTATGACTTTTATTCGACTTTCTTCAATATACTATTCTACGACTTTTTCATGACTTTATTATCACTTTGTTTCAACATACTGTACTATAAAATGTTGAGTAAAGTTAAAAAACGTCATGGTGTAGTATATGGAGGAAGACTCTCCACAGTGCTGTGGTTCAGTCAGTAAGGACTTGACTTGGGAACTAGAGAGTTGCAGGTTCCAGACCTCACACAGATAAAGTTCACTGCCTTAGACAGCTGATATGTGAAGTTCACTCTAAATATCCCTAAAATTTGTGCACAATTAATCAAAATAAAAATGTATATACAAATCATAATTTTGGCTCCAACAAATTGTATCTGGGGAACAATATCTAAGATACTACCTTACCTATAGGCCAGTAAGCCTATCATCAGTAGGGATTTATATTTGCTAATAAAAATGTTATGGATTCATGTCATGGAGGCCCCCCTGCATTGACTCTGAGAACCCCCTATATATATACTGTGTAAATATACATGTATATACATGTATATATATATTTGACATACTATACTATGACTTTTAAAAAAAATTTTTGACATGTTTTTGTCAACTTACCATACTATGACTTTTTTCCAAAATATTTTCTACTATGACTTTTTTTCAACTTTTTTAGACATACTATACTATGACTTTTTTTTGACTTTTTTAGACATACTATAATGGCCAATTTGGCTATATATGTTTGTTATGTGCGTAGTGTGCGTGTGTGTGGTAGGTCTGAGTGAATGGTTGTCTATAACGTCACCTGCGCACCTGTGTGTGGGTGCTAATTGGGGGCAATGAAGGGAATCACAGGTGAGGTGGATG
>NC_045754.1:12289103-12290357 GCF_008692095.1 Etheostoma spectabile | reverse complement strand
ATCCGGGAAGCCACACAGTTTTTCACCCTCAGCTGTGTGAGAGTAATGTTTTTAGATCTTGTTGTTCTTGGCTTTTAATCAATCAAGTCGGTCTTTTTGTATGTGCTTTTATCTAAAAATTTCTACACATACTATACCGTGACTTTTTCGTCATTTTTTGGCACACTATTTACTATGACATTTTTGCAACTTTTTTGACATACTAACTATACTATGACTTTTTTGATGTTTTTTGACATACTATACTATGACTTTTATTGATTTTTTTTTAACATACTATAGTTTGACTTTCTTTCAACTTTTTTGACATACTGTACTATGACTTTTGTTCAACATATTTTCAACATACTACAATATTAATAATTTTTTCAACATAATATATTATACTAAACTTTTTTTCGAAATACAATCGTATGACTTTTTTCAACTTTTTTTCGAAATACAATACTATGACTTTTTTCAACTTTTTTTTCAAAATACAATACTATGACTTTTTTCCAACATACAATACTATGACTTTTTTCTGAACATTTTCCACTATGACATTTTTACGACTTTTTAAACATACTAAACTAAGACTTTTATTCGACTTTTTCAACATGCTATGCTATGACTTTTCTTTCGACATACTATGACATTTGTGACTATTTTTTTTTTCAACATTCTATACTAGGACGTTTTTGACATTCTTTTGAAATATTATACTATGAATTTCTTTGCAGTTCTTTTTACATACTAAATTATGACTATTTCAACATTTTATGACATATTATAGGCTTCTATGACTTTATTTCGACTTTCTTCAATATACTATTCTATGACTTTTCATGACTTTATTATCACTTTTTTTTCAACATACTGTACTATAAAATGTTGAGTAAAGTTAAAAAACGTCATGGTGTAGTATATGGAGGAAGACTCTCCACAGTGCTGTGGTTCAGTCAGTAAGGACTTGACTTGGGAACTAGAGAGTTGCAGGTTCCAGACCTCACACAGATAAAGTTCACTGTCTTAGACAGCTGACCATAACCCCATATGAAGTTCACTCTAAATATCCGTGCATTTTTATATACAAATCTTAATTTTGGCACCAAGAAACTGTATTTGGTAAACGATATCTAAGATACTACCTTACCTATAGGCCAGTAAGCCTATCATCAGTAGGGATTTATATTTGCTGATAAAGTGTTATGGATTCATGTCAAGACAAGGTTTTGCAATAATTTGGAGGCCCCCCTGCATTGACTCTGAGAA
>NC_045754.1:12288817-12289093 GCF_008692095.1 Etheostoma spectabile | reverse complement strand
TATATATATATATATATATATATATGTAAATTTATACACTGTATATATAGTATATATATATATTTGACACACTATAATTTTTTTTTCAACTTACCACACTATGAGTTTTTTCGACTTTTTTAGACATACTATATTATGACTATACTTTGACTATTTTCCAACATACAATCCTATGCCTTTTTTTTCAAATATTTTCCACTCTGACATTTTTGCGACTTTTTTGACATACTATACGACAACTTTTATTGACTTTTTTCAACATACTATAGTTTGACT
>NC_045754.1:12281650-12288807 GCF_008692095.1 Etheostoma spectabile | reverse complement strand
TTTTGCAAAATATTATACTATGACTTTCTTTCAACTTTTTTTGACATACAATACTATGACCTTTGTTCAACTTTTTTCAACATACTATAATATGAATGACTTTTTCAACATAATATACTATACTTTGACTTTTCAACTTTTTTTTTTAAATACAATACTATGACTTTTTTCCAACATGCAATACTATGACTTTTTTCTGAAAATACCAACTTTTTTCGACATGCTATACTATGACTTTTCTTTCAACATACTATGACTTTTTCCGACAAACAATACCATGCTTTTTTTTTCGAATGTTTTCCACTATGAACTCTTTTCCCACATTTTTTAACATAAATATTATGTAAAAATAGTCATAAAAAGTCAAAGTTTAGTATGTGCAAAAAGTTAAAAAAATTACAGTATCCTAAAATAAATCATACAAAAGTCATAATATAGTCTGCTGAAAAAAGTCAACCGACTTTCAGATTTGTAGACAAACTGCTCTACCACCTGAACCATGCCTATCATCAACTGATCGTCGGTCTCGGTCATATCAGGGAAAGTAAAACTTAAATCTGTCATGGGCCGGTTGGATTTATTTACCCACTTTACAATGATTTACTAAAAGCTTCAAAGATTTGCGACCAGACCAACGTTTGGAACGTTGCAGGGAAAAGTTGCAGCGATCTGAACCGTCAACATGAGTCCGCAAGCACAGTACATACTGCGTATGGTCGGATTCGGTATTGGTGGGAATCAGAGAAATAAAAAGTTGTTTTTGCTGTATCATCACTTTAAATGCAGCTTTGGGAAGTATCTCACTATCAAAAACGTTGTCCACATTCATATTTAGACACAACAAATGATATTCAGCAACAAAAAATCATTTAAGTTGTTTCAAAACGTTGCAGATCGGCGAAATTAAAGTCATAAAAATGAAATTTGGAAAATTGTTTCCTGTAAAGCACCATGTTACCAATGATAAGGAAAACAGGGACTCTAGAGAAAATGCCATTGGATAAAAATGAATATTCAATCATTATGTTACACACAATTATACATATGTTGAATTGTGTGCTTGCCTGTAGGCCTAGATAAACTTCATATTTACGTTCAGCTGACCTACTGTGCACTGACTCACTGATTGTCTAGAGTGTGCAAGAAATTAATTGGAATTTTCTTTCTCATAATTACTTGAGAAAACACAATGCAGTGCCACAATCAACTTGTTTTGGATACAAATATTCTCACTATACTTTCCGAATAAGCCACACAATACAGACAGTGAATAAGCTCTCCGTGGGCTTTCATCACCTTCAGGATAAAATGTCAACTTTTCACACAAGATGACTTTCAATGTAAAAAGCTGATTGCCATGAAATTGAATGAGCACATGCAGTATGTTGTTTTTAATGATCCTGTCATTTGTCCTCTATTGGCATTCACATAACCATTTTTAGCCTCACTACTGATAAAGACGCAAAGCAATATCATTAGTCCGTTTGATCCATAAAGCTGCTTCCTGACCTTTGGGAGGTTTGGCCCATATGCAGTTCATTTCCAGTAACAGGACTTTATTATTGTCTCAGAATTACTAAATGTATGTGCACAACTGTGCAGTATTTACATACTAAATTGATCTTTTATTAAATTAATTCACATTGAAATAAAGAACAAAAGAGCACGCACCCTGGCATCTCATCCTCAGTTTGTTTACGTCCTGATTGCACTATTAAGTCTTTACATCTTATTAAATAGAAATTTCAGTTGCAAATGTTTTTTTTCTAGAGCAAGACAACTTTAAAATTAGTACTATGGGTTAGTAGCGTTAGGATTAACCTAAACTGGAAGTTCCACTCACATCACAGTGGACACCCATAAACAAAGTCTCATACACACACGTGGGACATCAGCATCATCATAAATAGTCTCAGTGGAACAAGGCCAAGTCAATGCAATGGCACAAAGTGTCGGGGGAGCAGGTGTATGCCTCTCAGAGAAATAAAACAGCTTAAATTGTAGGCTGAGAAAGGCTGACACCCCCTCACCCCCTTACTTCACTGTACAGCTATCCATCTGCGTACCTTTTCCCCCTCCTAGTTATCCTTGATTTTTGCTCTTTTACTTAAATTCTTTTCTTTTTGGCTTTACTCTGCACTCCCTTCCGCTCTCCTATCAACCTCTATCTCATATTGTGTTTTTTTTATCCTCCTTCGGTTTCAGTGTCGCGCCTTTTTCTCAGTGTCTAAATCTCAGAATATTCGCTCCACTCAGCTTTGTTCCTCTTGTGTTCCTCCCAGAAAGCTCACAAACTATTCATCAGTATCTCATGGTGTCTCCCATCATCAACAACATTCAGACATATAAATGCAAACACCTGTAATACTCTGTGTATAAATAGTCTGGAAAACATTTAATTGTTTCTTTTATTTACAACACACTGCAGTAAATGTTGTGTCTATGACAGACCTGCCCACCCCACGGTTTATAATCCTGCTTGATTGGTCAGGATCACAAAGCTCCTCCTTTTCTCACAGCGTCAGAACAGCTAGCAGGCAACTCTAAATCCCAGGGAGGTTTGCCAAAAAACAGACAGGTCCTTTAAAAAACTGTGCATTCCATCAAAATCTCACATTTATTTTAATTATAATGAATTCTCACTGAGCACAATGCTTCCATATCAATATACATGACAATCTTTAAGATGATGTGAGGCTCGGTAGGGACCAATACGACCCTTCTAGCACAAGTCAGTCCCTTGAAATTTGATATGTGCATGTACTGGAGAGTAACTGATGGTGATGAAGTAAAGGGTGAGTGGGGAAGGTGAGTAACATCAGTTAATTCACACAGTGCGGTGGCAGTGGGCCTCAGGACGAAGTGGCCTGGAGCTCTCAATTTATCAGGTTCAAAGCTTCATATTGAGTCCAAAGAGCTTCCAAACTTACATTAATTGGAAAATACTGTGCCAAAGTGCAGCATTCGTACTGTACAAGACATATTCATCAAGAAAGTCCAACACTGTGTGCTATCAATAAGACTGTTTGCATGTGAAAATGTAAGTCTTATTTGAGGAGTAATACTGTTTAAATGGAATCCCTTTCTGTTTGTGTTTGTTGCATACCACAGCATCTGTTTTCATGCTGCTGTGTAATTCCTGTAGGACAGGTTTGCTTATATGGATCATGAACAACATCTGTTGTCACCGTTTACCAAATGCACCACGCTTGAGTTGGAGCACAAGTGCACAGCCTAATTTCCATTTGAATTTCCTGGCGTGCTGTCCTCCTCAGCAGCTCAGGATCTTGATGAAGGCCCGTCTGAACTCAATGTTGAAGGTGGTGTAGATAATAGGGTTGAGGGCACTGTTGACATAACCCAGCCAGGTGAAAGCACTGTAAAGCCCAGGAGGCACGTAGCATGTCCTGCAGTGGGTGTTCAGAATGTGAGTCACAAAGAAAGGCAGCCAGCAGATGAGAAACACCCCTGGAGCAGCCAGAGAGCAGAGAGGTATGAAGAGAGGACGAAACAAAAAAAACATAAGAGCAGATTCGTAAGAAACAGTGTGTTTGTTTGCTGTAACATAAGCTGCATAAGCAGCTACCAACAGTAGTAATCAGTCCTTACTTCAAAAGTTAGCTAATAATAATTAATGTAGTCATTAACTTACTTCATTAATTATTGTGCAGGGTTATGGGTGATAATGAGTTTATAGTAACAACTGAAAATGTTAGCATGCCAAGCAAACTATCTTACTTCCTACAGTAACCGAGGGTTACGTTTAAAGCTAACAATTAGCCAATAATGCACAATAATTGATGTAGGCCTAGAAATTAGCCGACTACATTAATCATTTTGTGGGATTTGAGGTTATGCTTGAAAATTCCCTAAAACGCAACTGTAAAACTAAAACAAATTGTCAGCTATAGATAGCTAGCACTATCTAACTACAGCTGATGAACTCTTGTAGTGACGGTTATTTCACCTAACAAATTCTGCAGTTGCTGCTGGCTACAGTTGACCTGCCTTTGTTGACTTTTGTGTAAAATCAAAGACCCATTGCTTCAAAAATTACTACGAATTTCAAGTATTAAATCTGCTGCTTGTTGAATACTGCCTGCATCAGAATGAAACGGTTGACCGGCTTAGCAGGGGTCAATTAAAACACTTTTGGTTCCCAATTAACCTTCACTTTACGTGGTAGTCCTTTTCAAGTCTTGAAGTCACTTAGTATGCCCAGCAGCTGCCAATAGGACATAGTTTATTGTGTAAAAACAACTATAAATGCAGCAGCATACTGAACACTCATTAAAGTCAAGCACTATAATTGGGGTCACAACATCCGAGCAAAGCACCACCCGGTTGGGTGAAGAACAGGTGGGGAGAGGGCGGTACTGAGATGTGTGCCACAGGTCTTCACTGACACCAGTTTAATGTAAAGAGACACCTCTGATTAGATTTTTGTCAGCGAGATCTATGCTGTGCCAGAGCTAACCTGAATGGGCTTAGAGCAACCTGGCTGATAATTGAAGCGTGTGGAAGCTGTGTCAGGAGCTACAGCATGTGTCTGGACACACACTGAGAACCAAAGCCAGTCAGCCATTTTTAACGTTTCAATTTGATATATTGTAGCTCTGCAAAATAGGCAGCAAATGGACACGGAATAAGAAAATGTGCTGGTGTCAGCAACGCCAGGTGAGAGATCAGTACAGGCAATCAGGAAAATATCAAAGGAGTTGAAACAGAATAAACAACTATTTATAAAATTGCTTGTGTTACCATGACATTAACATTTTCCTTCCTCAGCCACTTAAGACAATCTCCACTCACCAAGCACAATGGCCAGCATCTGAGTGGCCTTTTTCTCCCGTGCGTGCATACTCCTGAATCGTGCGCTGTTAATGTGAGAAAGAGCCATCGACTGCAGTGACGTGTGTGTTCGTCCATTTGACAGATCCTTCACCTCGCATCTCATTCTGACAGGGGGCCGTTCACTCTGGTTGTTCTCCTCTGCCTCCTCCTTCCCTTGCTCCTGCTCCAGATCCAGATCCAGCTCGGTGCGGCCGCAGGAGGCGTGGCTGATGCTGCAGCAGTTGTGCATGTCCACCGGGGGCAGCACAGAGTTCTCCACAGGTCCCGTCTTTGGCCGTTTGCGCCACAGGCAACCTGACAACAAGTTGGGCTTGGAGGGACCTAAAGGCTCTGCACTCTGTTTTCAGGGCAAATGACAGACAATAACGAGATCAGCACACATGCAATCATATTAGTTTTCTTATAGGCTATGTTATGTCATTAAAGCTGCACTAATTCAAATTTTTCTACAAACAAAGGAGTTGGCTGTAGGGACCAACCCAACTCTGTAGTTTCTCTCAACTCTACGGAGTGTTTTGGCATCTTTCAGGTCACTGTTTTGTTTTTTACCCGGCAGCTTTAATGTTTTGATTCACTCTTACCTAGTACGCTACCTGCCAAACACCCAACGGCAGACAAAGTTAGAAACTATCTGAGGAACGTAGTGGAAAATTTACATTTCTGAAGAGCTGAATACTTTTCCTTGGGAGTTGGGAAAAAACAAAACAGAGCTGAAAGGATTAAATGTTGGACCTTTGTCAGGTGTCAAGAAACAAGTCTAAACGCTCGCCAGTGTCTGCTCATTGTTTAAATAGCTAATTGTTTACTTCCTACTTAATTCTGTGATGATGATAATAAACAACAAAAAATATTGCAGCTGTAACGTTTCAACTGAAAGATTCACAGTTCATTGCTCTGCCTTCCTTCTTATCTTCTTGGCTTTCAGAAAGAAAGAAAGATCACTGTCATCTTATCCTGCCTTGACCTCATGTGGAAAATATTCCACAAGCTGAGTGCTACTCCAGTGAGCCAACACAGTGGGGAGTATGACTTAGAGAGTTGGATGTTATGGCCAATACATCTCAGAAGTGCTGTTCAGACAGACTGAAAAAGATGGAAAAACTCCTCCGGCACCTCTTCTCCAAGTTTTCAAATAACAGATGCAAAGTTAGCATTCAGCATATATCAGTGTGACTGCAATAAAGTGCAACTATCTGATAATTATCTGTAAATACAATATTTCATTTTTATAGCCCTGTACCAGCAATTACTTACACGTTCTAAAATGTTGCAAATTCAGCAACTACAGCTCCACTGAGCTTTTCCCCATTGGAGCAATAAGAAGCATTAACTAGTTATTAACAAGTATTGTGTAATGCATATTTCTCGTTTAACCAGAAACGTTCATTTTAAGTCTTCTCTTGCTAACAAACTCATCTCTTTACACAATTTCTTTCTTCTAGTTTCTTTTTCTTTTGCAGTGCATCACGCACCGAGTTTGTTCAGCTGACAAGTGACCATGTGACGACTGGCAACAAGCCACGCTTCAGAATCACAATTTTCAGCTCCTTCTCAGACCCCTCAGACACAGCAGAACAAAAATAACTCAAGTGTGCATGAAGATACACGCTGTCAGACTCACAAGAAACGCTAAAAACAGAACCCCTTTGCATGCCACCATGTCAGAATACGCCAACACAGTCAGTATGAGAGTTAGTCAGGCAACAAGCTGTGCTGAATTCAGCTAAACTAAAGCACTGAAAAATCTATTCAAGAATTTCACGGTTGTGTTGGATCTCTCGGTTAAAATAGCACCCACCACTTTAATCCTTATAGGTGACAAGTCTTGCTTTGCCTTGGGAGTTTCCTCTTGTAGACAGGTCTCCTAGGGGATGAGAGGGATAGAAAAATGTTCAGAGAAATGCAGAGCCCTCCTTATCTTATCCCAACACCCTTACCTCATCAATATACGTGTACAGAAAGTGTCTGCCATTCATTTGGAAAGTCATTGATTCATCTCTACAGTATGCATCTCGGTGTCCTCCGATGCAGACATGAATACCGATTCACATCTGTCATCTGTTTTCAGTCGTTTTCACTCGAGCCAAACGCTGTGCGCCTCGATTAAAACTTACTGCAGAAATAAAGATAAGTCGTTTTTGAAACAGGCCTCCTACTTCATATCAACGTCCTTATATCCTACCCTATTATGTTATTTCAAAACACGTTGCCATTATACCAGTCTCAGCCTCTCTTTCAGCTCCAGTGCTTGGATGTTATCTATCTTTCTATCTATCTATCTGTCTATCTATCTATCTATCTAT
>NC_045754.1:12279654-12281640 GCF_008692095.1 Etheostoma spectabile | reverse complement strand
TCTATCTATCTATCTATTTATCTATCTATCTATCTATCTATCTATCTATCTTTGACTATCGGTGAGGCCAATTGCACTCAGCCTACATTTTACAAAATGACCTGGCTTTTTTCTCCTATTAGAGTAAAGCAATATTCCTGAGATTATTCTGACATCTCCTCTGAACTATTTTATTTTATTTTACTAATTATGCAAATGAGAAAAATGGTTTTTACTTTTGCAATTTTGCCGAGTTTCTCAGACAAGTGTTCTCTCATACTGTAATGGAGACAGTTATCAGGCTTTGGGGGAGGTTTTGCTAGTGAGGTCTAACAGAAAAGGTTTAATATAAAGGTGAATTGTAATTTGCAAGTAGGCCTAATTATGGGTATACATATGGGGAATGTGAGTGAGGGAGAGAGTCTGCATTTAGATGAGAAATACAAGGCCACAGAGAAAAACTTGCATCTACATAGAGTCAGTTTATTAGGAGCTAAACAAATAGCAGCATGTGAGCTTGACCATGAATTAACTTTATACAATCACATCTAAAGGGTTTTATAATGGTCGATAATAGTATTTTTCTCTGTATATTTTATATGCCACGTTCTAATAAGACACCCTTTGTAAAGGGTTAATAAATTGAAATTAATGACTGTATAAATGGTTAGTGAATCCTTTACTAATTTAAATGATAGTTAAAAAATGGTAATAAAACATCAAGTCTGCATCATAAATATCATATCACATCAAATATCACATTAAATGCAATCATATCAAGTCTTCAGTTAAAAATGTTTGTCATAAATAAACAATAATGAACCATTGTGTCTGCCATAATTCCAAGTAACATAAACACTAACAAAAGTGAAAACACTGACAAAGATAATGGTCTCACCACAGACAACAGAGTTGAGCCTGGCTGCACCTTTCCGCTGGCCTGGCCGAAGGTGATCCTCTTCCGCCTCATCCTGAGGAAGATGTAGATGCGGATGTAGACCAGCAGAGTGACAATAAACGGCAGGTAGAAGGACACCACCGAGGAGTAGATCACAAAATCGGGGTTGGAGATGGAGCACACCATAGGGTCATCTGAGTAAAAAATAGATTATAATTATGCAAAACGACCTCAAAATCACACGTGACATCAAAAGAGAATAGGTGTAATTTATAGCCAATCTCTGAGCCTAGTGCTGATGCACTCCCCCTGTAAAATGACCTTGATGCTTGTCCTCTTTCATATTCGGCATACATACTTAATCATACAGCACTGATTGTGAGGTGAAGGCATGACTGATTTGACAGTAATGCGCTATTAATTATGATTAAGAAATCATTTGACATCATGACAATAATAATAGCATACCTTATATATCAATTTTTCAATCAACATCTGGTGTTACATATCTATCAAATGAGCAAATAGTGCTGCAAATTGAAATTTGAAAAAAACAAGACAGGCTCTGACCACAGCTGTGAAATGCATATTGCGTATTGCTTGTCAGTGGCATTGTATTGATTGTACGTAGACTAAACTTAATGTCTGTATCTCTGTGAGCAGCTTTACATTGTTTCTGACTAATGTTTCTAATTGTGGATGTGCAGTCATGCATCGGTGCTGTTGGCTATTGAAATTGAAATAGCTCCTAGTGATGTCTCTCGCAGTTCACTGTCGGTTTTATTGTGTGGTGGTTCATTCTTTGTCACACAAATAGTAATCCCTCCATCTCACCATATACAGTAACCTCATTTAACCAGAATTCAATGCAACATTAGAATGTAAAAGTGCTCATATTATGCTTTTTGGCTTTTCCCCTTTCCTTTATTGTGTTGTACATCTTTTTTGTGCATTATTTACAGCGGGGCATGCCCTCATACTCTGCTACTGACTAGTTAGCAATCCTTACCTAGCTATTGTGCATGTGCAACTTCCAACAAAGATAGAGACAGAAGGAACAGAAGTGAAGTGTCTCACTCTGAAGCTAAAACAGAGAGCTCAACACACAG
>NC_045754.1:12274940-12279644 GCF_008692095.1 Etheostoma spectabile | reverse complement strand
GGAGCAGCAGCAATGTGCAGTACAACAATATCTATATTGGTGTCTGATATAATATGGTGTCTTTTGAAAATTAAACCATGTAAACCTATTCTGGTACAACCTCTAAATGCAATTATGAACCTGAAAATGAGCATAACATGAACACTTATAATCATTGTATGCATTTTTACTTGATTGGGAAAATGCCTTCTTTTATTGCTGCTATGATTGAGTAGTGGTGATAGCAACAATAAAAGAAGGCATCCTCCACCTATAAACATAATTTAATTGTAAATAACATAAAAATAAGACAACTCCTGCAGTGCAGATTAATCACAGATAAATTATATACATTTATTAAACGGCCTTGTTGAATACTTTATGCTAATTGATCAATCACAGGTAAGTATAAAAGACTGTTGCCATGGACACAGTTCTGATCATAGACTCTGGCGGACCATTTTTAAATCAATAACAAATTTCAAAATCAATATTTGTGCTCATACAGAGCTCCTACCGCTGATCAGCGGATCGCACATCATAATCATGCAAATCAAAGGTCTATAACTCTTTTTAAATTTGAAGAGTCAAATACATTAGTATAATTTGGGATTGCTCATTTATTTGGATTTTCTTTAGCACTAGTGGCTTTTCCATTCATTTTGCCACAGAGTTGTTGACAGCCAATGTCTGTTACTTTGGATTACAACTCCAAGGCTTTCTCCCACTTGGCTGTTCCTATTATGGCCTGAACGATAGGACATGAATGTAACATTATTAAACGGTTATCATGATGTCTATCATTCGAACTTAACAAGCTCTAGTTTTTAACACAAACAGACTCTTTGTTAAAAATGTTACTTCTCAATCCCATCATCAGTGTTGTGTTCTCTACCTTGACAAAACTTAAGACAGAGTCACAAAAACATTATACAACATTTCACAGGCTTAGCAGTACAGTCGATAACTAGTAAATTGACTCTGGCATGCTAAATTGTTGGAATGCACCTTTAAATCCCATTTTAGATTGCATGTCATGTTCTACTGCTGACCCTACACAGCAAGTAGATTACATTTTGACACTCAATTTCATATTAACATGATGCCTTTGTGCCTTGCATTCTATTTTGTATCCTGCAAAACCTAATTCTTTGCTACGATGCATCCAGACAGGAAGATGAGAGTCATGATGATGTTGACCTGACCTGTGGTGTTGAAACCAAACAGCAGCGGACAGGAGACAGTGAAGGCTAGGACCCACACAGTGGCAATCATCACAAAAACTCTCTTCCTGGAGCGATGGGTGGTGTTGTACAAGACTGGCATCACCACTGCTGTGTACCTGCAGACACACACACATTAGAGTCTGTCCAGCTGTGAAAATATGTGTGTACAGGGGACAGGAGAATAAGTGGTCCAGGAAGCTGAAACATCATCATGTGAAATATTACTTTTATCACTTTTTTTTAATATCTTTAGCTTACTTAACTTACTGAATCTTATAGGCACTGTTGTTAGAACATAACTCTGCATACACTTTACATCTATTGTTTTTGTCAGGGTAAGGGATTAATAAAGTTGTATCTTATCTTATTTGGATGAAGACAGAAGTGCTGATGTAGTAGGGAATAATTAAAGTAAGAAAAAGAGTGCAACTGAAAAGTAAGGATGCCATCGTAAGGATGCCAAGAAATGCACTGCTGGGAGAAAGCAGATAATATAAAGACCAATAATAGAGCAGCAAAGCAAGCATTTCTATCCAGAACATATTTGGATATTCAGCAATGAACCAATGGGGCTTTGATTTAAGAGTTAATCAGCACACTATACGCCATGAGTGTCAAATGAGCCCGGGAAAACTAGGCTCACATAAAGCAACAATTATGCTGGACCCCAACCCAAAAGGTTATGTAGTTTAAAACCAGATAACTTCCATGATTGTTTATCCTCATCCGAATAATTACACTGTTTCTTCTCTGGGCAAAATGTGGGGCTAAACCCAGAGTACAGAAGCTCACTAAAAATACTCTTCCCTTCTGCCATGATGCTGTCTGATTGAATGAAAGCAGAGATGAACAAATGGAGTAGGTAAACAAATACTGTACATGATTTATTGATCATCTGTTTTAAGTTACATGTAACTGAGGATGAAAACAGCTGCTGCTCTGAGATGCCCCTAAAACCATTACCTACAAACACTTCACCTTAAAGTTTAATGCAAGAACTTCCTTTCTGTTGTATTTGTATGCTGCCTCCGAATGGCCTGGTTTGACACTTCCTTTTGACAGACAATGACTCTTTCCTGCAATAATAGCAACAATTGCTATAAAGTTTAACTCATAAATAAACAATGTTGTCAGAAAGGTAGAGTGGGTGTGATGAACACTATCAATGACACAGAATCCCCCTGGTGTTTCACTTTAATTTAGCACCTCACAAGGTGTGTGATGCTGCAGTGGTGTTTATGACACGTCTAATAATCGTAAGGCTCCAAATAATATCTTGATCCCTCAGAAGCAAATTGTGCATTGTACGTACAAACATAGTGTATGTCCCAGCAGGCATATAACCATGTGGAATAAGAGATGCAAAACATGGGGAAAAAGAATTTGGTAACCTGTTGGGAGGCCCTGGATCATGTTGCCTCTAAAGACCCTCTTAAGACCCAGCACTTACTGCAAGTCTTTTGTGTTTTAATTAATTTGTCTAAACCGTCCGCCAATTGGAGGCAGCATAAACTGACTTGTCATGACTTGTTAGGTTGGTATGGAGAACAAACAGTTGCCTTTTTACGCATTTAGCAGTTACAAAACAACAATCTTTCATTTGGAGTCGTGCTGTGAATAACAATCCAATAAACACTTTCTTTTAGCTCCATTTTTGGTCTCCACAAACTCCTGAGGGACATATCTGTCTCTTTAGCTGCTAAATATTCCGCTGTGTTTACCAGCTAGTCTCTAACTGTGTCTGTCTGCTGTTTCTGTGCTGGGTTCACAATGAGTTGATAGAGCTATTTCACTTAAAACAGCTGCCTGCTGTGGCTGAAAACAACCCAAGAGGATGTGAGTGTGAACCAAAATGGTAAAGTTTAAAAACTACTAAGCTCTGTGAAGCCAACGGGCACTGCAGGGTCACATGATAATCCTCTGTAGGTTCATCACCACGAGCAACACCTCACACATATTGTAACATTACTTTCACATTGTAACTCAAATGGTTAGGTGGTAAAACAAGATTTTGGCACTCTACGAGACCTAGGAACATAATTAAACACTAATGCAGGATCACCTGTTATTGTGCATAAGAAGTCTTGGTTGGTAACCCAGCTTTGTAACTGATGACACAACCAAAGCACACAATGGAAGGTATTACTGACTGACTGTACAAATACATTCCCATGACACCTTCAGTCCTTATGTAGTACTTTGTTCATTCTATGTAGTTGGACTCTTAATGCCGGAAGGTTTTAAGTTCAAAGACCGTAGAGAGCATTTAAATATTAACTTTAAAACAAGATGAAAACTAAACAAATAAATAATTTAAATACAAGATGCACAACTACATTAAAGGTTCAACTGATGCACGACACAGTTTCTCCTACAGTAATGCAATACAAACAAATGCACAGCTATTACAGACCAGATTCTGAACCTGGAAGATAAAAAATCAAAAAAGAAGATAAAAACCACATGGTGTGCATAAAATCTCCTCATTTCTATCTCTTCCTCACTGTCTTTCATTGTGTCCCTCACTGATGCACATTGCACACAGATGTACACGCTGACACACATTTATTAAGAGGAAACGAATATGGTAAAACAGTGTCTTTCTCCAGGTTGTTGTGAAATATCTGGTGAGGTGAAGAAAAGAAAAACACCGTATTCATACTGGAGGTGTCACAGCATATTTCTGTTGTCATACACAGTAACACACACACACACACCTGTCAATGCTGATAGCACACAGGTTGAGGATACTAGCGGTGCACATCATCACATCTAGCGTCACAAAGACGTTACAGTAGAGCCGGCTGAAAAGCCAGGAGCCGCCGACCACCTGCACAGGACAGATAGGCAGATTATCAACACACAGATTTCTCTCTCCCTTATTCACTGTGAAGTGTGACACACCTATTGAGCGCACACATGAACACAGACACTTGGACATGCAAAAAAATAGCAAAGAAAATGCATAAAGATAGTTTGGACTACATTAAAAAGAAGGATAAAGTAAAATAAGATTCCCATATTCTACTACCATATTCACCTTGATATGTTGAACTTAAGCAGTTATGATAATAGGGACATTAATTGGGCTAGTTCATGCATGAATTAATTATGTTTAAGTCATTTGTTTCAGATAACACAAGCTGCAAAGGGCAAATGGCCTGTGATGATGCATCATGATAGATAACATTCATAATGTGGTTAAATATAATTATCCTTTTGGAAATATCCAATTTCCAAAAAGACATTGACCAACAGTCTTTCACTTAGGCTCCATAATGCCTAGTATTAACCATAGACTGTTAATATTGAATATACAGTCTATGGTATTAACTGTCTGACAAATATAAATGGGATCCAAACTCCATTCCCTGATTGCTGAATCTTTTGTGTCCATGAAATGAATATATGCCTACCCACACAGAGAGGCGGCGGGCAAACATGAGAATTTGCATGGGCACACACACACACACACACACACACACACACACACACACAC
>NC_045754.1:12271070-12274930 GCF_008692095.1 Etheostoma spectabile | reverse complement strand
ACACACACACACACAAACACACACACACACACACACACACACACACAGTATGGTACAAAGATGTAAATAGAAAGCAAACAACTCAGCCTGTGAAAACAGTTGCATAATGTATTGCACAAACTAAGGGTATTTAGTTTAAACGATGTGGATGTGGAATAGGCAGGGAGGGTGTAACTAAATATTCTATACAATTGCCAGTGGTGGAATATAACTATGTACATTCACTCAAGTACTGTACTTAAGTACAAATTTGAGGTACTTTTCTTTTCATGCCACTTTCTACTTCTACTCCACTTCATTTCAGAGGGAAGTATTGATGCTTTTTACTCCACTACACTAATCTCACAACTTTAGTAACTAGTAACTTTACAAATGGACACATAACTGTTTTAATCGTTCCCAGTTTCTAAAATGTCAGTATTTTTCTGCATCGATAACTTCTACTTTTAATACCTTTGGTACCTTTTCCTAATGGTACTTACATCATTTTAGTTATTGGTTGAGTTGACTGCGGCCTCACGTGAGAAGGGCCCATAAAGATGCTAGAATGAATAGCTGAGGATGCAGGGAGGGGCCTACAGAGAATGCCTTTCTACACCCCTGAGTGTAGGAACCAGCATTTTTGGATCTTTACCCTTACTAGCACTGTGCCCCAATTCCTATACATCATACTAATTCAGAACAGGTTTGTGAGCACAATATTTAGTGTGTTCACTTGGGAGAAGTGACACAAATATAAATACTCAGTAAAGTTAGTATGCATACTAGATACAAATGCTTTATTTATGAGTGTGCTGCCGATGCATGCTATTGAGCCACACACTGCACACAGCTGCAAAGAATTGAAATAAATTTTAGACGGCAGTGAGACAGAAATATCTTAGAAATGGCAAAATCAGTATTCTAATACAATTAGTATATCACTGTTTATACTGAGTTTGTCTTATGGAGTTAGGACACATCTTTGGGAAAATTTCCTCTTTGTGGCATGCAACTCTCATCTCTTTAATATTTTGTAAGGACTTCTCAAACATAGAAATTATGCCAATACAAACAATATATACACTGCATGCACACAGTACATGTGCTCAGTCACCCCCTCACACAAAAAGGCTGAGGCTCACATGTGGGCACATATCGAACATTATGTGCGCAGTGTGGGAAAATTATGGTGACTCAGTGGGGCTCTGCAGCTACACCTTGTATTGACTGTTTGACTGTTTGTATTTGCTGAGGCTGAGCATCATTTAGGATGAATTGTAGAAAGTGAGCTCTTTGTCATTGCTGCCAATACAACCACTTCCTTCAAGTACAAGTCATACATCAACTGTACCATGCAGGGACACGATGGCTTGCTCAAGGGCACATGATTGGTACCTGCTGTGGGGTGGGGAAAGAAATACTCAGTCACTTTTCCTGCCAAGACACATCTGCAAAAGCAAACCAGCAACCCTCTGGTCAAAACAAGCTAATCCTCCATCCTTCAGATTATGGAGCTCGCAGGGTGTTGGTGCTCGCAGTGTCTTGGGAGTTGAAAGTCTTTGCCTCTGACTAATATGTTTGTCCCCCAGTCCTATTTAAGATATTACTGACCTTTAAATTCCTCCAACAATAATTAATATGGTACCAATTATTACATTTGTATCATACTATATTTTTTAATGATTCAGTCCTTATGGTTTTAATGATTTATTTCTTATGGTATTGTGTCTCCTTTCAATCTGAAATCAAAATCATAGCACATGCTCTGACAGCATGACTGCCTGCATGGAAGTTAAACTACATGTAATTATGTTTAATTTGTAAGCTTCTGCTCACTGAGTGTGTTAATTTATTTTTATGGCTGACCTGCCGTTCAATCTTCTGCACGCTGTGCAAATAGTCTCTCTGCTGACCGTGAGCAACCTTGGGCAGGGGGCAGCAGGGTGGCTGCTCGTTAAACAGAACTGGATTACAACCAGATGATTTTTAGACCTCATGGGGCAAACACCTGCCCTTGAGCAACACATTTGGTACCCCCAACCTTCAAGGATGGTATCCCCCCCCATCCCAAACACACACACACACACACACACACACACACTAAAATTGGAAACCCCTGCAGTGCATTTTTAGTGTGCAGAGTTTTACTTTATGAAATGTGTATGCCTGGGAGTCACATACGCCAGTACAGTTAATGGATTTTCTGAACAGCAACACAAGGATGGAGGGTGAGAAAATGGACAATAATCATTAGTAATTAATTTGTAAAGTGTAAATAAAAATACCAGATATCAAATATCAATTTGCTTCAAAAGTTTTGATAAAAATGAAATTCACAGGTTTGCAGTTGCCTCTACGTAATTTGCAGCGCAGCCAAATACCCAAAGCAGATGAAGTCATTAGTTCTTAATTCTCAATATGTTCTTCAGCAGTTATGTATAATCTAAAGGATGGTGAAGCACTATAAACCATCTGATACCGTCATTACTGTTGTCCGATCACCCACACAGCTTTCACTTTGTAATAAGCTCTAAATGACCCTCATCTATTTTCTCTCTGACAGTAGCGCCATTTTCCTGTTGCAAAAGTCCACTTTGACTCCTCTCTCCAAGCCTTTCCAGCATCAGCTCACTGCCAAGCATCTCTGTTTCAATCTCTTCCACATCCTCTGTGCTTCCTCTCTTCTTCCTTACCCTTCTTTCCCTTCAGAGCTCAGATGATTCCCAACCAATTTGCAGCCCAGCGGTACTTCTACAGTATTGTTGCTGGGATGGTGGGTGTAAAGATTATGGAGTAGCTCAGCCAATTATAACAATAATAATTCATGATTTGATTACAATAAACGTATCCACATGTTTGGGTTTAGGGAAGAAAATACATCCGATTAGATTACAAATTGGTCATTTAGCAAATGCATTGTCACAATAACCAGTAAGCTACTAAACAATAGGCTGACTGCACATTGCTCTCCTCATTTAAACCTGAGACAACTGTAATACCTTAAGGCCATGTTTTGCAAAAAAGACTGCATGGAAACTAGTAAGCAAGCAACATAGCAGTCAAAACTACAATTTTGAGGTGTTCACAATTGTATTTTTCTTTAGACTTCTAATCCACAACTTTTTGGAGGTATATTTGAAGGTATTCAACTTTTTATTACACTACATTTATCAGTTGTAGTGCCTTTGCAGATTCAGATTAATAAAAAATAAAGATCAATTAATAAATTACGATGTATTATTATGGAAAGAGCTACGCAGCAGTACATGAAGTAATCCAGTAGTCCAGTAATATACAGTATTCAGAAATGGATCATTCTCTGTAATGTGTACTTTTACTTTTGGTAATTTGAGTACATTTTTACATGTTAATACGTTTGTACTTAAAATTTTGCATGCCTGACCTTTACTTGTTAGAGGGTAAAATGTAGTGTTGCTACTTTTACTGAGGTAAAAGATCTGAATACTTCTGAAAGTTCTGAAACTGAAGTTCTGAAACTTCTGAAACAGTGAAACAGTTAGCAATAGTTAGAGAGATAGATAGATAGATAGATAGATAGATAGATAGATAGATAGATAGATAGATGTTTATTGATCCAAAAAATGGAAATTCCTGGGTTACAGCAGCAAAATCAGTCACAAAGCACAAAATATAATATAAATGAAATACTAGGAAAAATATACATACATACATACTGAAATAATAATACGAATAAAGTAAAAAGAACAAATATTTGAATATGTACAGGATGGGAGAACAAAAATGTGCAATTGCTTAAATAATATGCTAAAATGCAAATGTAAATAAACCAAATGTCCAGGTTGCATTAGTGCAGTAGTGTGGTGTGCAAAAGCCTCATCTACCACCCAGAGATGACA
>NC_045754.1:12267878-12271060 GCF_008692095.1 Etheostoma spectabile | reverse complement strand
TGTTATTGCTTGTGGAATGAATGATCTTCTGTAGCGGTCCGTGCGGCAACAGTTAGCTAACTTACAGGAATTGAGTAATTGAAATAGTTCAAATAGCTCAAAGTAGGCTAATGGATAAATGGTGTAGGGTCCAGCTTCTGTCACAAAACCGTAGTAGTGTTAGTCATGCAAACTTGACCAAACCAACATATTGTACACATCGACAATTCCACTGTATGAAAAAAATGATTGTAACAAAATATCCACTGTTAGCCTGTGTAACGCGCTTGTAGCCTATGCGTTACTTAACATCCACTTAATAAATTTAAATGAAGTGAAATGTAATTTAAGTCAGACAAAAATGGATTGGAAACCAGTCTACATTAGATCAACGATCCCCATGTACACTAACATTTAGTAAATACAGACACCCTGAACTCCTCACCTCCAGATACACAGCCCAGGGCATGACCAACAAGGCCACAAGCAGGTCGGCAACAGCCAAGCTGACCACCAGATAGTTGGTGGTCGTCTGTAGGGAACGTTCCCTCAGAACAGCCAGACACACCAGCACATTTCCAAACACGATACCCAGGATGAGCAGGGAGTACAGCATGGCGTAGTAGTTACACTCGTCCTGCCGTGATTCCCCTGAAGTGTCATTCCTCTCCGAGTCCCATCCAAGTCGGTCTGATTCGTTCCAGACGTGCTCTGCACTGCTGAACATCGCCATGGAGATGTCACAGTGACATGGGAGGTGAGATGTTTGGAAGACCTACCAAAAGTAAAGAGCACAGTTTGGTGTTCACCCATTCATCACACAACTTCCTCTCTTTTGAATTCACAGACTTAAGATTTCTCCCATCTCATTAGTCAAATGAACGTCTAGCATATTAGCCATCAGATGATGGTAGCAGCATTGTTTCAGGTCAGAAGCCTTGTGGCAAACATCCCTTGGTTCCTAGGTACAGTAGTCAGATTAACTGATAAATAAAACATTGTAAATGATGCCTGCAGTAATGTTCTTTGCTGTGTACACTGGCATAAGTGTTTTATTTTTTCCTGCTGAATAGAAAGCACATATTGTTGCCTCCTTAAGATAATGGTTCCTGTACAGATAATAAAATCTATAGTGATGCAGCAAAATTTCATGTTCTCAACAAAGCAAGAAAACAGTAAACAGTATAACAGCATAGTGCATTTTTGATTGTTCCAGTCAGCCTCTCAAATGTATCCCCTGCCTTCCTCCATATGGCTTTTAATACAGCTAACTGAAACTCCAAAGCAGAGATGGTAACTTTAATAAGTGTCTGGCAGTGTGCCTTTGAGCAGTGTCAGTGAGGTTAGCTCATCAGGGAGGGGTAAGAGGTCTATGATGCCACCCTGAGAGGTTGGCTCTGATCCCGGGCTCAGCTCCTCGCACTCCATCCTTCCTCTCACTTACACCCAATCCTCCCTATCTGGCCTGAATCCAGATAACAGTGGTGCTGTTGTATTGCTCACAACTGTGTCTACATGTTAAGTGATCAATCTTATTCATCCCATCTTAATAGACTGTATCCCCCCCTCCCTCCTTTCTCTCATATTCTTTAACAATAATATGGAGAATGACACGACAAAATAGGATCATTTTTAGATCTGGTTCAAACCCAACAGGCTTTTAAAGATTTTTCCTGGTCTATAATCCCACTCAGTGCCTCAGGCACCAGTATCATATTATTGCCTTCAAGATAACCAATAAGAAGCAAAAGAAAAAATAGCCACCAATACTAATCACCTTGAAGTCTCCTAATGGAAGTGAGTTTAACACATAATCAGGTGTGAGGGTAGTGAGGACACTGGTTATGTGATACAGGACTGCATAGTGCTCGGTTTATTTCTATATTGTAAAGGGCTAATTAAAACTGGTTTCCCTCTTTTTTTATTGTTGTTCCCCTTAATGTCAATGTGCAGAGCTCTGACCTCCTCTAATCATTGGACCCTCAAATGCACACATGCGAGTGTACATTTGAGGGTCTAATAATGTCCATATTGTTGTATGGTCTGACGCAATTAGGAGGATGTAAGGGTGTGTTACTGTATTTAACTGCATATACAGGAAGACATAGCCTAAAGGAAACGTAGTTATATTTAATCAATGTTAACGATAAATTTGAAGCATATCAGTTAAGGGTTATGCAGCAAAAGACAATTTATTGGGGTATTTTTCCTTCCAAATTCAATTGGCCAAACCTTACTGTAAACTTATATTTGATACCTAATGGAGCACATTTTCACCCGTTCCACAATCCTGCTTCCCCACACCATCAACTATCAGCGCACACGCACAATGGAACAATTAACAAACAGAAGCACAGGAATTTAAATTAGGCCTACACAAACACTGAATCAGAAACATGAAAACTTCAAAAGGGTGTGAAATGATGCTTTGCTTTTTAAAATTATTATTTTCAAACCAAGGCAGAATAAATAAACAGACTTACCTGTTACGGTTTCCCAGAGAAGAATTCATCAGATGCCATCGAGGATAAAAGCATCGTCCGTCCAGAGTTCAAAGTTATCCGGTCATCGCGTCCAGAGCCGAGGCGAGCAGCAGCAGGAGCGCACGGTGCTGTTGCGCACAGGCGAATGTGAATGTGGTACGCTCGCAGATGAACCACTCACTTTCTACATTTTCACCAATGCTCTGTGGCTGTGTGACTGCCGGCAAAACGCGTTGGGCAATTTTTTTACACTTTGATTTTTGCAGCCACACGGCAGGCGCGCGTGTACGTGAGTCGTCAGGAGTCTTCCTTCGCGTGTTTAGTGATGCAGTGACAAGGGGAGTAATTATCACAACCCCCCTAAAAAAACTGTTTTAATGTCAGAATTAACTACTTTATATTTAGTTTAAATGAATGATACAAATGATCATTTTTCTGTTACATTCCTGTCCCATACGGACTCGACTGGTTCAGGATCATGCGAACTACGGGGGAGCTAGTGATTTTTGAAATGTTGACAATGTGTCATTTTGACATGCATTTTCAATTTTGAATATTGTTACCATCATGGATTATTATGTGGAAAATTGTAAAACTTTCATTAATTCATGATGGCGTTTTAGACCTAATTCACTTTAACAAACACAGTCCCACAATGAGCTTCCCTTAGTATTTGCCATTTCTGAGTCTGTGACTTTTTTGGGGGGGGGGGGGGGGGGG
>NC_045754.1:12262920-12267854 GCF_008692095.1 Etheostoma spectabile | reverse complement strand
TTGAAAGCCATGATGTCTCTCTCATGGGTGGGCCAAATTCTCTGGGCAGACAAAGCAGCGAAAAGGGCAGTAACCTTGCCCCTTATGACCTCATATGGGGCAGGATTCCAGCTTGGCCCATTTGAGCTTTCATTTTCTCAAAGGCAGAGCAGGATACCCAAGACTTGGTTTACACCTAACGCCATTTCTAGCCACTAGGGGACCATAAGCAGGCTGGGGGAACGCATATTAATGTTAAGAAAAACTTATAAAAGGGGATTTTTCATGCCATGGGACCTTTGAGGATAGAAGCTTGGGGTACATTGCTTAGGCCTAATTGAACAGAGGAATTATGGTATTAACTTTAACCGACAGCCTGATACTTTAATGGACTATTGGCTGTTTGCCCTATCAATTCCTGTTGATAAAGTATAATAGGGTAAATCCAATATAATGCATACACTTGTAGCTGTTATGCATTGAGAAAATTTAGTTTACCGACTCTCATATTTAGGAGATACAGAGGTGATATAATTCAGGTGTATAAGCTTGTACAGAAAATGTACTGTATGATGTAACAGTTGAGCCTATCTTATTGGAGCAATAGGTATGAGACACAAGGGAATTCTTTAAAACTTTACCCAAGAACATGCCTGTCTGAAAAGAGAATTTTTTTTCACACTTCGTGCGGTAAAGTCCTTGTACAAGTTTTCAGAAGAAGTGCGTTCCCCTTCAAGTAATTCTTTTATTAGGTTGAATGCATTTTTCCTGTCAAAAGGTGTAATGCATAATTATAAAGCTTGTCAGTAATTTATGTTACTTATTAATAAATTATTAGAAAATTGTAATCAGGAAATTAATGTGTTTTATGAAAACATGTTAAAATGTGAATACATATATACTGTATGTGTTATGTATATGTTTTCAATACATTTAAATAAAAAGTACCTACAACTTAGTATCTTATATCTCACAATTGCAGCCAACGTACTTTGTTTTGCCACCTTTAACATGCCATTTTAAGATAAGAGTACTATGCCCTGAAGAAGCCAAACAAATGAGATCTGGACCAAACCAATGAAGTGTCCCAAGGGACCATGAACCAGTTCCAACTTGCAAAGAGTCCATTTCCTTTGTATAAAAAACAGAGCAAAAAATAATAGACCTTTCTGTAGCACATATAATATACATACATGTTTTATTTTTTTTAAATACCATGTCAATTGGTAATTTGGGGTGGCAGTAGCTCGGTCCATAGGGAGTTGGGTTGGGAACCGGAGGGTCACTGGTTCAAGTACCTGTGTGGACCAAAAAGTACGGAGAGTGGATTGGTGGCTGGAGAGATGCCACTTCACCTCCTGGGCAATGCCAGGTGCTGTTGAGCAAGGCACTGTACCCCCCCAACCGCTCAGGGCGCTGGTTCAGCTAGCAGCCCACTCACTCTGACAGCTCTCCATTAGTGCATGTATAGATCCTGATTCCCCATTGGGGATCAATAAAACAGATTAAAATCAATTAGGAGGCAAATGAAGACCACATAACTCACATTTCCAGATATTTCGATACATAAGAAATTACAGCACATGTACTCAACGTAGATTTCATTACAAAGCCTCCCATTAGGTGCATTTTAAAAAAAGCAGTGAGCAGCAAGAGGTTGATGATCTGTTCCATGTAACTGCATGCAGCTGACAAACAGCCCTAACTAATAATTTTTCACCACCAACCTGGAGTCACATTGTGTTTTACCTAATGTTAAAACTGTCCAAATGTCCTTGGAAATTTGGGCCATTCTTCTCCACAGCAGGACACTGGTAAAAAGCTTCTGTACACTGCAGAACTAAAGAGAATACTAATAAACACTGTATCTGGCGTGAATCCATATATTTGAAAATTGACAAAATTAATAATGAGACATCCACAACACATGCGAAAATTTGACTTTGGATGAGTGGTTTGTAAACTCCTTTAAAAACATCCAATAAATATGTCTAATAAATCCAGATTTTGCTTTATACATTTTAATACATGTATATTATACGTCATGCCAGCGACTGGAAATGTGTTTTTTTCCTGGAGAGGCTATTGAATTTCTGAGTTAACCATGCAAAATGATGCATAGGTTTCTTGAATAGATGCACATCCAAACTTCTTTTTCATGGTAAGTGAGAGGATCTACTGATGTATAAACCCACCCACAGTGGGCCATCGCAACCCTTTCATAGATTTCAGAGATCATAATAAAACACACGTCCCTCACATTGCACACAGATGTACACACTGACACACATTTATTAAGAGATAATGAATATGGTAAGACATTGTCTTCCTCCAGGAAGTCGTGAAATATCTGGTGAGGTGAAGAAAAGAAAAACACCTTAAAACATGAAAATCACACATGGTCCATCAATGATGACATTCATACTGGAGATGTCACAGCAAAACTTCTGTAGTCTCACACACACACAAACACGCACGCACACACGCTGTATTGTTGACGTTTTGCAAATAACCCTGATGTGGGAGGTTAGGATGGAGGGTGAAGGTAAAATTTGCTTTCCCTCTGAATGAGGCATCTATGGACCTTGTGCAGATTGGACTCCTGACAGCTGCTCACAGAGTGGTTACTCACAGGATCCATACCTGTCTAGACAAATACCTGTGTGAAGGTCAGGCCTAAGAGGTCTTTGCTCCAATAACAATAAAAATCAGGAAGTGGTAGGAGTAATGGACACAAAAGTTGGACTTGGTTGACACTTTGCTGCCATCTGCTGGTCCGGAGATCTAACTGCTTTTCTACCAAAAATCCAAACTGCACATTCATTTAAAGCAGGTTTTGAGTATGTATGTCTAAGTATGTTTACGCTCACAAAGAGACTAGATAAAGTGCACTCAAAACAGTCTGTATGCATATTAAAAACATGCACAAAAAGGAAATGGAGAAACAGTTTTAAGGATGTTGATATTTTTAAGATGCTAACTACAAAAACAGTAAACTATGACAATTACTACATAGCTGAAAAAAATAGTGTGTAGTGTGAATGGGACAAACTGCAGGTCTACAAATACATTCAAAGACAAGTTGAAATTTGTATATAATTTAATGTGAATCTGATTTGTAACTTATAAACTGTCAAGTCAATGTTGCTCAAGACATTGCTCATTTATATTCTGTAGTTTTGTATTATAGTGTTATTATGTAGTGTATGTATTTTTGATACAAATATGGAGGTAAAGCGCAGCATTTAGTCCAGATTCATTTTCCTTCTTTCTCTGCCCACTCACTGTACCCTCCTTTATAATGTCTCGCCCTGAGAAAAAAAAGCATAAAGAGAAGAGCTTAGTCTCTTATCACCAGTTGTTTTTCCTAGTTAAAAGTTCATAGAGCGTTCAGCACAACAAAGCAGTGTCAGAGGACATTGTACTCTAGTCCCAGCACCAGGACTGATTAATAATTACCTAACAACACACAAAATGTGCCATTTGTAGTGTTACATATCTCCACTACAGCACATTATGTGTTTTAGCAGGGTCCATATTATCTAGCATGATTGAAATCAGAGATTTTAACAGTTGACCTGTCGCCTTCGACCTTAATGGGCCATCTGGAGATTTCATGTGTATACAATAACATCTGCCGTCATTTACCTGCTAAATCCCAGCTGACGGGCGATGTCCAGTGCTTTGGCGCTCCTGTTGCCACTTTTGCATTGAAACACAATGTTGTCGTCATCTTTCCCAGGAGCCTTCACTTCAAACGTCTGATGAAAACGCTCTGGAGACAGCTTCAGAGACTCCTCGAGGTTGCCCACTGATGTTCAAACACAAACGATATGAGAGTAAAATCACATTGAAAACAACTCTTCCTCCCACTTTGCACGTGTTAACACTTACGTGGGATGTTGACAGCATCTGGAATGCGCCCAGCCTGGTATTCATCAGGATTTCTTACATCAAACAGCTGAATGTCTCGGTTGGACAGCATTGTCTTCAGCTGAGAGTAGGTCACCACTGAAGCTGAGGGGGAAACATAAGATATGCACTTTACCAATTAAATTAAAAATCATCACGTTTTTAACGGATGCCTATAAAAACCTTTAAACTCACCATCCATTGAATCAAGGCTAACCTGGGTTAATTTAGCGTATAGTGCTGGTGAGTGCTGTGAGGATAAACTGGACCCTTTCCCTACTGACAGACTATTGTTGTCCGTTTGAAACAAAACTGCCAGAGTCAACCAAACTCTCTGTTTCAAACAATCACATGAAAAACACTAGACAGACACTCTGCAGTTCATTCAGTTTGACTACAGGCCTACTGGCAGGAGCTTTATGCAAATGCAGTCTCTGGTAATGCCATAAACCACTACAGTGAAGACTACACATAGGCCTTCTTGGTAACCATCAACAACATACGAGAGCAGTGGTAAACACTCTAAGAACTATTTAAAGCGACATTTCACAGCTGTACTGATGATACCCAGCACATAAAACGACAGTAATGTAACGTCAGGCCAACAATTATATTACTGGGAAATTAAGGTGATTAGCCTACTATTGGAGAGCTTTATTACTTTTTTTTTTCTTTTTTTTTTACCGTTGTCGGATGCTTCTCCGCATTTTGGACTTGAGGTTGTAAAAGTGCGTAAAACTGGGCCAAATGTCGGGTAAGACCTGCGGTTCACTTCCCCAACAACCTGGCAGAAAGCTCGAGACAAAACACAAGAAAACATCGTGAAGACAAGTGCCCCGTGCTGACTGCTGAGAAGTGAACACATCCTACTTCTTGTTCTTCTTCTTCGTTTTTTATCTTATTCATATTCTTCTTCTTCAGCTTGTATTTGTCAGATTGCTTCTTTTGCATTATACCGCCACCAAATGTACAGGAGTATGTAATACTATGAACTTCATAGAGTCGATAGACTGTATGGTCTAGGCCTGAATTAAATCAAAACA
>NC_045754.1:12261699-12262910 GCF_008692095.1 Etheostoma spectabile | reverse complement strand
CAAATGAATAAAAAAAAAAAAAAAACTAGATTCTTTTCATTAAACCAGTATTATGAGGAAAACAAATAAAGCTTAAATTATCTCCCTTGTTATACCCTTTTCTTCTAGTATCACATGTATTGAGTCGTCTCCTTCCATTTCCTGCCTGTGCAGTCTACTGTCAACATATTTCTCACAAACAAAAAGTACATGTTCTACGTCTTCTGTGTCTTGACAATTTATGCATAAACCATTACAATTCCCTACTGCAAGGTAGCATTTAATCCTGTGTAACCAAGTCTGGTATGAACCACTTCTTCCCTTCGGTTTAAACTCAGCGAAGTAACCCTTTAACCGGTCACATTCTTTTGTATTTCATGGTAGGTTCTAGAATTAAACTCTGCCTACCATTCAGTTTGCCATCTTTGTGGACTTTTGGATTTAAGTAAGGATTTAGCTTCACCCTTTCCCAGTGGAACAGTAATTCTTATACATTTATTTTTGAGCATGTTTTTCGCAATTTTATCAGCCTCTTCATTCCCTTTAATACCTGTATGAGCTGGAACCCAACAAAACTGAACAATGAGACCAAGGGTGAACACATCCTGCATTTGCCGCCAGACCATATACTGTATACGCAAGACTTTCTTCTTCTTCTACTTAAAAAAATATCCCACAAGAAACACTGCATTTGACCTTTGACGCTTAGCAATTTGACACGCCACCATCAGGTTGGAAAGGTATCAACTAGGAGGAGTAGCCTACCTCTGCCCCATCTCATGACATATGGCTACATGTCTGTACAGGGAACACTGATGTTGGTCGATCTGGTTGCAATTCAAAAAATTATGCAATGGGGTGATAGATTATGACTGGGCATTGGTTGGCTGAAAAGGTTTGGAAGTTGTTGAAAGACTGTGACTTCTTCCAAGCCGACTATATCTGTAATCACTGCAGAATTCTTTCCAGTCAAAGTGGTTCATAATCTGAAGCCAGAGAATCCAGTGTTCTGGGACTCTTCACAGGTGTCCTCAGGAGCTGATTCAACACAAAATTCTAAAGACAGTGTTGTAAAACCGGATCAGGTGGCTGAAAATGGAACTGGCCATATTTTACAATGATGGATCCTTTTATCAAGATAGGTGAAAGATAGATGAAAATCACACAGTGTGATGCAGCGGTCAGAGAAGTCTGCTGAATTGGATCATGTCCAGCAGCGTTGTGAACGAACG
>NC_045754.1:12259224-12261689 GCF_008692095.1 Etheostoma spectabile | reverse complement strand
CTGGCATGTCCCAACACGGCCACGCCTCGGACTAAACCATTTTGCTGTATGAGGCAGAACAAAAATACACATTAAAATATATTTGAGAGACTTCCTTCCTGATACTTTAAACGATTATCACTAGAGATGTAAAAGTAGTTTTAATAGTTTATTTACAACTCGGATACGTTATTTGTAAATGGTACAAAAACACCCATACGCTGATGGTATGATTCAAAATAGGAGTCCTACGGTGATTACCGATTTCAGTTAAAGGCCTCACTGACACACACTGCATCGTTTTCTTAACGTCTTTTTCTTTTCTTTTTTTATATCTACGCCACCAAAAACGATGCCGACGTTGCGTGGAGGAACTTCCCCGCCAGCGGATGCTGACGAAAAAATTCAGAAGCTCTGTGATCATGTAAGTAGATAAAAAAGAAATTGATTTACACCTTGACTTTCTTCCCTCAAAACTAATTCCCCTACACAGTAAACTCGACCCGTTTCATTTTGAAGTTGCTATGACTCGGTGACCAGAGCAGACGTAGTAACGTCTCAAACAATGTCCGATCATTTTTATGAAATGAGCTGGTTTGACCACGGAGATGCAAGAAATTTGCACTAGTCCAGTATTTACTTTCTTGCTCCCGCCCCCAGAAACATCTGACCAATAAGAGTAGTGGATGTTCTTGCGTGATTTGTAATGGTGCATTTAAGTACGCTTGGATTTTTCTAAGTGTGAAACCAAACCGAACCAAACCAAACCGACCAAGAGAAAATCGCTCCAAGTTTACAAACTCACCAACTGATTCGGACCAAAGCAATTTAAATCTGCACTGAGTGACCATAGACATAATTATTTATTTGTCTATGTGAGAGACACCCAGGTGACATCACACCCAAACACAGCCGCGCCTCGGACTAAACCATTATGTCTGTAAGAGGGAGAACACAGACACAGTAAATATATTTCAAGAGACTTCCGTCCTGATACCTTAGACGATTAATACTAGAAAATACACAACTAAAATTGTAATAGTTTTATACAAATCAGAGACGGTATGTGTTTTAGTCCGTTTGTGACATCGTTCAAAAAGTAAACACCCCCTACGCTGATGGTATGACCCGAAATACAGAGTCATATGACTGACTCAATTTAAACGCCTGACTGACACACGCCACATCGTTTTCGGTTGTCTTTTCGCTGCTTTTTGCCACACAAAACTGACACAATGCCGACGATGTGTGGAGGAACTTCCCCGCCAGTGGATGCTGATGAAAAAATTCAGAAGCTTTGTGATCACGTAAGAAGATTAAAAGGAATATTATACACGTTGACTTTCTTCTCTCAAACTACATCCCCGCACAGTAAACACGTCTTGTATTATTTTGATGTTGCTGTGATTTCATTCTTACTCAGGTGAAGGCCAGTGCAGAGGCAAAAGCAGGGAAGACGTATGAAGTTTTCACAGCAAAGAGCTACACAAGGCAGGTAGTGGCCGGGACCAACTACTTCATCAAGGTAATTTTTATTTACAAAAAAAGCACAATAGCAAAACTACGGAGGCCCTAAAGTCCTGAAAGATTCGATTTTCTTTGTATTTTTCGGGACTTCTGGGGCTCCCTCAAACAGTTCGAGGACTAGAAACGACTTTTACTCTGTTGCAACAAGATCAAGTGCTATTCAAAGCGACTACAGTCAAAATGTTGTTTTAAATGAACAATGGATCACGTCCATCTATATGTAAAAGGGGTCGCTTTGTAGTTATGAACCCACAGGAAAATTTCTCCCGACCCCTCCTTTCTATGCTATAGTGAGTTTTGGTTTTCTGGCCCGTAACTTTAATGTTCATTGGTTCACTCAAGACTAGCATTTTTAACCGCAGCATTGTGAAAAAGCTCTAAAAACCCAGTGTGCACTGCCAAACAGCAGCCAGTTAGATGTCTAGCTGGTGGACATTCTGGGATCTATTCATGTTAGTACTAGTTGTTTACTGATGAGTAGTATTGTTCTAGAGGTTTGCTTTAGATTTGTTTTGATAGCATTTTCTTATGCTAGTTGTGTTTTTGTTTTTTTGTTTAGCATATTTAGTTTTAGTGTAACTAGTGTTTGGTTTATGAATTGGTCACTTGTCACTCAGTTAAATAGGTAGGGACAACCAGCATGCACCTAGATGGGCCTATTTTGTTATTATTATTATTTTTTATATCAGTGCAAGAGAGGCAGCAAGAACCATGCTTTCTTTATTTATTTTCTTTGGTTATTTCTTTTTTGAGAAATAAAATCCTAAACTCAGAACTTTGCAGAGACGACGGACTTCTTTTGCCTCCGTACACCACATGCACATGGTGCGTCAGTAGCCCTTTGACTTACTATTAGGTTTCATTTTGATTTTACTGACAAATTGCCTCTAGTAACATAGTGGAGCTAAGATACCTTCTCAGACCGCAGAGCTTAAAGAGAGCACATTTTGGACTTTTTT